>NC_047674.1:7036961-7184461 GCF_011762505.2 Arvicanthis niloticus | reverse complement strand
TCTGGAATGAAAAGGCAACAGTTACACCAACCCAGATTTCATTCCTGAAGGACAGAGAGGTTATATATACTTTAAAGGCTCAGACAAACTATCTCTACAAGGTGGGAGTATACACATCTAGCTGTGGTCCACCCGTTCAGCATTTATTTACTATCTGCCAGGCTTTGATCAACTAATTCTTAGCTAGCATGTGTGTGGAGGGATTTCTTAAATTTCTTTCCATGTGGTACATTCTGATCATGCTTTCATTCCTCCAACTCCTTCCAGAGCCTCCCCAACTCCACACAATCTCTCTTTCTCTCTTTAGAAAACAAACAGGTAATTAACAGAAAATAATCTAAAATTCAAAAAAAAAAAAAAAAAAACCCAAAGAGGAAACACAAGAAACACACATATATACACACAAAATTTTTAACAACATAAACTCAGAGACCATTATATACAAGCAAAGACCAGTTAGACAAAAATATAAAAAAATAAAAAAAATTTTCCCAAACAAAGCAATATGAGAGAAAAAGTGTACAAAAATACCATTAAGTTCATTTCGTGTAAGCCATCTACTGTTGGGGATGGAGACTGCCGTTAGATTAATATAATCAATGAGACTCCATTGGAAAAAACAGATTTTTCTTCTGCAAGTAGATATCAGTTGGGAATAGCTTCTTGATGATGGATAGAATTCCATGTCCACTTCCCTCTGTGTTGTCATGTGAAATTTCCAGGAAGTAAAATGATTTCTTTTTAGACTATGTCTACTCATAAGACAATGATATCGTAATAGTTATACTAAAATACCCTGCTCACCCTGAGTAATTATGGGAAAGGTCAAACCCAGGTGTGAAAGGTGGGATGAAAGGTGCTTTCATTTTCTAATCTCTGTCGACTTTGGCTTCATGTGGTTCATTATGCTACTTTGGCAACCCATCGAGTAATGTAATAGTCAATTAGTGTTGACTCTTAAATGCACAAAATTTATGTTGTTTTGATGCCTAATATCAGAGTGGCAGGAAAATGTATTTTTCAAAGGAGGAAAAGCAATATTGGAAACAAAGGGTTGATGTTTAAAAGGAACAGTTTCATGTTTATACCATGGGTTTATCTTTTTTCCCTTACCCATGAGACAGTGAGGGCAGCCAACTCTTATTTAGTTCATTCACTAACCTGTCTGAAGCATAGAGTTCTTCAAGCTCAGATTGACAGCTAGCTGTTTTAAAGGTGTCCAGACACGGGAAATCTATAAGCTACCTGGTGACTCATCCTAGTGTAGAATAACCCTTATACATTTAGACAAGAAACAGTGAAGAAAATTTAGTTTGATGTAAAACTGATTACTTGTGATCCAACTTCCCGAGAGCATGGGTGCAATTACATATTTTTTCTACTCCTTTATGGAGAAGATGCACAATGTCTGGTGGCTTTAACCTGTTCCCTCTATTCTGGCTAACACAACTTTGATCCTGTGATTGTTAAATGAAAAACTGAAATAAGAATAGCTGTTGGGTATGTGTATGACAAGAGAATGAGAGATTGGGAATATTTCTAACTATTTTCTTTATGCCGGAAAATCAAAACCAAACCAAAAGAAACCCTGTAAGTTCTTTGTTCTACTGACCCTGGCCACATCTATTTCTTCCAACCCTCTGCTAGTGGACACAGCCTTTGATGTTAACAAGGTGTGGCACTGTCTCAAATGCTGTGACAGCTGACCTTAAAAGAACTAACCTAAAAGGGTGAGATTAAATCGGCTTAAATTGTTGATGAAGTCCGAGGCTACAGTAGCTAGGTAGTGGGTATAGGAATAACATTGCAAGAAGAATCATAAAGAGTAGACATGCTTTTGTAGTTTCTTAATTCCCTGTTCTGAAGCTTTCTAGGGTGGAGTTGATAAACTTGACCTATATAAAATACAGCCAGTATAGTTTCTGGAGTCGTACAAATAGGATTTCTTAAAGTTACAAATTGCCATTCCAGAGAAATTTAGATCTTAATCTTACTCTTCATCTGTAAATATTATCAGTTGCTGTGGGAGTGAGAACTGATTCTTACAAGACTCTGGGGGTGACCTCTGATCCCATGGCTACAGAAATCAGTATATGTAGATTTGAAGAAAAAAAGATATAGGCGTGTGTGTGTGTGTGTGTGTGTGTGTGTGTGTGTATGTCTTTGTCAAATATAAAATTCATATTTGAAGAAGATGGTAATTTTGACTAATCTCTCTGGAGATGGTCTATTCAAGACTTTTTTGGATGCAGTGCTTTTTAATGAAGCCACCCAGAGAAATGCATCCTTTTTCTACATAATCAAGCTGGGCTAACGTCTCCATTGAATACCACATCAGTGTTCTCTGATCTTCCCTGGTTCCAGATGAAATTTAAGGTCTTGATTATGAATTATAAAGTCCCAAATTACTTGAATCTTGGCTACTTAGTCTCTGCTTGACGAGACATTGAAGTTTCCCCTTCTCAGGGCGTGTGTGCTATTAGATTTTATGTTTCATTGATGAGAACTGGGGATGAAACCTGCCTTTGATGCATATGTTTTTTCCTATGGAATACTGGCCAGCTGTTGTATATGGGAGGGCACATCTTCCAAACATCTAAACATCTGTTGCTACTGAGCTTCAATTGAAATTGAATTTTATTCCAACTTTCAAATATTTAAAATGTTTCAAGTAACTCTAGTGTTTTACATTTCAAATGTTCTGCTTATAAAACCTTGTTCTTTAAGTTGAATGAAGTTTCACTTGTGCTAAGAAACTGTACATTTGTGGCTTAGGGCTAGAGGTGAAAGGGAGGAAAATGTAAAATATGAAAATATTACTCCTATATTCTTTTCTTGAGATGCGTTATTAAACTGTGTAGTTATTTCAATGTATCCTTTGCTCTCATGCATCCAGCCTGGCGGCTCTAGAAAGTGGACTTCCCTCTTATGTCAGTCTTAGGAGTTTTACCTGTTTCCTATCGCCCAGACAAAATTTTATAAATCTCATACAGACCATTTTCCTTTCCTCTTTGCCCATATCCAGATATTTAACAATTCTCATACCTACACCCCTCCATCCACCACCATTTGTGCCACAGGCTCTCCTTCTGTTGCCCAGTCTGGCCTCCAAGCCATGAACTTCTTACCCCTACCTGCCCAGTGGCTGTAGGCAGTGCTGATCTAGGCAGTTGCCAGCGGCCAAATTGATTTGATTTGATTCTGTCCCTTTTTACTTATGTCTACCGCAGTCCAACCCACCATCATGTCTTGCCTTCATGACTTCAGGTCTCATAATTAAAACCCTATTACCATTCTAATTATATTCCAATTAATTTTATTCATTGTGGCCAGTACTTTTAAATCAACAGGTTTTTTTTTTTTTTTTTTTTTTTTTTTTTTTTTTTTTTTTTTTTTTTTTTTTTTTGTAAAAAATGATGGTAGACAAACAGGACAAAATTTAAATCCAAATTGCGATTTTTTTAAAGCTATGAAAAGTCTGTATATTAAATGGTTCAAAACACTCGACAATCTGCCAAAAGCAAAATGACTAGGAAAGTAACAACATCAACAACAAAACTTAAAAAGAAAAAGAAAAAAAAAGAAAGGAAATGCTATAGTTGCTAAGAATTGAAGGATAAACCAGGGGAAGATGGGTAGAAAGAACCAGACAATATTTAGAGCACTCAAACTTTCCTGTATGATACAGCCATCCTGAATATATGTGTCTGTCAAAAACAACACGACAAAATTCATGTGCAAAACATGAAGCTTATACGTTCCTTCTATTTTCTTCTGTTTGAGGAAACCAAAAAAATAGTTGAAAAAGCAACGTTATTTTTGTAAACGAACAGAATTCACTTTTAGAAAAAAAAAAAGAATTGATGAGCGTGCCCTTTTTTCTTGTGTCAGGGTTTTTCTGCCCGGGATTTGAGTCTTTAAGATTGCCCAAACACTTTTAGGTCTTAAAAAGTTGCTCTCATCTGTGTCAGCAAAAGCTGTTTCAGTCTGTGCGTTTGCAATCTTTTCTTCTCTTTCTCACCTTTACTATTCCAACTCGTATCAACGATGTATTCTTACTGTAAACTATCCCTTCTACCAACATGAGGTTATCTTCTAGTGGTAAGATTTGTTACCATCCTCCTTGAGTTTATAGGGACGATAGGCATGCAGACCTGAGGAGCCTATACATGTTGAATTAATTCCTGTTGTCGCTTTCCTCAGCACAGGAAGCTTTCCATAAGGAAACTAAAGGTTTCATAACACTGTGAATGGCGCTCAGTTTCACTCCTACTTCCTCAGCCATGGGTCACTCTGAAGATGGAAGCGAATGTCCTAAGCCCCCCTACAGTCCAGAATTTCACTACATTGCCAGTTCAGTGTGTCCAGATGTGCATACCTCCTTATGACAAACTTGAGAATAGACAGGAGAGCTCTTGGTTCTTGTGGGTCAGGCAAGCAATCATTCTTCATTCATTTCATTACTACAACTACCCAGGAGAGCAGTCCTCAAAATGATCACATACTTATCTCTTGGAAATCTCCTTGTTTGCCTAAGTCACCTTAAATAACACTGAGAGTATTCAATTACAAATTGTCACCTGGGCTTTTGACGCATACTCCTAAATAGGATGACCCCATCACCAACCACCACTCAGTCCTCCAAACTTGTCCACTGTGCTCTTACTGGATCATGAAAATTTAAAACCTCTGATGTCTTCAACTTCCTTCTACCAGTTCCTTGTATTCCTCTCCCTAGCACCTAGCTGTCTCTGGGGACACTGATAACTTTATTTTCTCCCCATTAGTGTTTTCTTTCATTGCCGGGTTTCTACTAGATCGCCCATGACTCACTGTTTCCATAAAAGACACAGTCCTGTGAAGCACATCCCTTTCGGAGTGTCTACCAAATTCTTTTTCATTTATTGAAGTTTTGAGTACCTAGACTGCCATTAGGAACTTCATTACTGGATGAACCCACTCCAGACTGCTACACTCCACCTATGCCCCACACTTCCTGATCTTATGTCCACCCCTGTTATTCCCTAGACTGTATCACAAACCATTTTATTAAGTTGGACCCAAATCACCTAACTGATGCACCTCTGGATGGGTCTGGGGAGGTATTGCCAGAATGGATGTACTAAGGGGATAAAACATTTTGCCAAAGTTTGTAAAACCATTTAGTGGCAACCTATGTATGAATAACTGCAAGGGAAAGATAATCAGTGATTCTTGCTTGCCTGTCCTCACAGTTTGCTGGTGAGTATATCCATCCAATTATTAATGCCACCCATTCACAAACCAGTCATTAGCTTCTGGGCTTTTCAATGTAGAATGATGAGCAAAGATTTTTGAGAAAGTTTCAGGCCTTTTATTCCTAGGTTAAAACTCCTGAGGCACCTGGCTTTATGGACTACAGATACAAGATTATCAGTCTGTCTATCATGGCAACCATCACTTCACTATATAACCCTGATCATGCAAACCAAGTGAATAAAATAATATATTAGTACATACATAATAATATATCATATGTAAACATCTATATGCATGATATGTGTATATATATATATATATATATATATATATATATATGCTATAATTCTGTTTTTCTAGAACACTGCCAAAAAACTGAATTTAAAAAGCAGCTTTTAGTATTATCTTCCTGTTTAAAAAAAAAACTACACAGGTTAAATAAAGCCATTAATAAATCTTTAGGTGTCTAAGACACCTAAAATGGGTCTTACAAGCTGAAGAGATAGGTATAATCAGAGAAGAGCTGCTTTTCTTACAATAGATAATGTGTTTCCTTAGATTTCTCAGCATCTATACCCATCTGTTTGCTGTGGCTTGTGACCCCCCATTCCTTCTTCAAAGCCAGAAGCGTGGCATCTTACCAAGATTTCTCTTTGGCCTTCCCTCGGCTCTCTGATCCTTGTGATCTCCATTGAAAGAATTCAGACAAGATACACAGAACATAACATAGAAGGTAGACTATATTGTAGAAAGAAAAGTGGGATGTCATAAAAAGATAGGAGTGGGAGACCGTCAAAGAGTTCATTGTGGAGAAAAATAATCTCACAGAATCAGAGTGCATAATGGCCTGAGAGACCATTGTGCAGGGAGGTGAGATGAACAGTTGCCAAAGGAAACAATGCACCAACTTTCATTTCCAGGTTGCTTTTATAATATTTGTTCAAGTCTCTAGAACAGATAGCTTTACCAAGGAGGCATTTTCGTGTCCAGATGACAGGCAGACCAGTTCAGATTAATTCTTAAGGAAAAGGACAGTGATATATCTTTCTTTCCCTGAAAGTCTCCAGTGACAGAGTGACTTTACAGCCTTTCAGAAACGTCGCACAGAATCTTTAGGAGGGGAAACTGTAGCATGTTCCTTCCTTTGCATGGCATTTGAGGTTCCAAAGGGGAGGATTTGATATTTATCTGTTTTTCTACCCTTCATTGTTTTACATTTATTTCATTTTTATTGGTTATTTTATTTTTTTATATTTCAAATGTTATCCATCTTTCCAGCTTCCTCTTCAAAAGCTCCCTACCCCCACTTTCCCTGCCTCTATAAGGGTGCTCACCTACCCACCCACACACTCCTGCCTCAATGGCCTAGCGTTCCCCTATCTTGGGTCATCAAGCTTCCACAGGACCAAGGGGCTCCCCTCTCAGTGATGCCAGACAATGCCATCCTCTGCTACATATCCAGCTGGAGCCCTGGGTACCCCCTGTGTATTCTATGGTTGATGGTGTAGGCCCTGGGAGCTCTGGGGAGGGGGGTATGGTTGATTGATATTGTTGTTCTTCCTATGGGGTTGCAAACTCTTTCAGCTCCTACAGTCCTTGCCCTAACTTCCCCATTGGGGTCCCCACACTCAGTCCATATTTGACTGTGTACATCCACATCTGTATTGGTCCAGCTCTGGCAGAGCCTCTCAGGGGACAGCTATATGGGATTCCTGTCAGCAAGTACTTCTTGGTATCAGCAATAGTGTCTGGGTTTGGTGTAAGCAGATGGGATGGATCCCTAGGTGGGGCAGTCTCTGGACGGCCTTTCCTTCAGTTTCTGCTCCACTCTTTGTCCCTGCATTTCCTTTTGACAGGAGAAATTCTGGATTAATATTTTTGAGGTGGGTGGGTGGCTCCATCCCTTAACTGGGGGCCATGCCTAAGGTTTTTTTGTTTATAGATATACTGTGTTAATAGGGATATAAGGCTAGATGTGGAGTAATAAGGCCAGGTCCATTTATATTCTTAAAAGCTGGCAATTTCTAACTACCTCATGACCCGTCTATGACCTACAATTTCTATTGTCACATTTTTATTCTCTTTATATTTTCAAATAAAGGCTCTTTTAAAAGCCTTTATTTTATACCAGGCCCACTCAGGTGAATCTAAGGAAACCTCACTATATCAGAATCCTTAATTAAATCACATCTACAAATTCCCCTTTGCCTTGTAGGCAAGGTAACTTATTCACAGGTTCTCGGAAACAGGATACAGATATCTGGAGTTGGCTATTATGCTTTCTGTCATTGAATTATCTGATATTTCCAAGCCACTTACGGAATATCTGCCTCTTTCTTTATTGTAACACTTACTCATTATTTTAATGGACTTGGCTTCTCCTTATCCACTTTATATCTTATAGTCTGTCAGTGCAATCACTTCCTGTAGACACTTCCATCACTTCTCTTCCACAGTCTCCTTCATTCCCACTTTTTGTAATTCTCAGAATCCTCTGTATCTCCCTCTCCTGCTTCCCTCCACGAGGGATGTTAGTGACAGACATTTCCTATCTCTGTTATCTCATTAGCTCTGCATTAGGGGGTCAGCAGAGACTTTGGTTACTTTTGAAACTCAAAGGGATTGAGAGCATGTCTTTCTACCCATCTGGGACGCCTATCTACAGGATGCACAAGTCCCCTCCAGACCACTTTTTTACTTTGCTTCTGCGCGAGGATTCCAATATGTGGGACATGTGCAGTTTCTAACACTGAGAACAAATGACTTGGTATTGTCTCTACAGCTTAGGGTTTCCATGTTGAGACGTCATGTCCGTCACTATCAAGTACATTTCACTAAGTCAGCATTAAAAAGCTATTATCAAGGAAAGTTGTGTCATTTAGTTTCTTATTCATATTTTTTCTCAGTGAACATATAATTTTTATGTATTGGTTGTTGAGTTTCTTCACGAAATTCTGAGTAATCTGACTAATATAATATAATTCACTTTCACTCCTGGTTACTTTGTC
The DNA here is from genome assembly GCF_011762505.2 of Arvicanthis niloticus. NCBI lineage: Eukaryota > Metazoa > Chordata > Mammalia > Rodentia > Muridae > Arvicanthis > Arvicanthis niloticus. Next base: position 7,176,215 of record NC_047674.1, on the reverse strand, counting down.
CTGTTTTTTTTTTTTTTTTTTAAATTCCACAGTATTTACTCAAATGAGAACTAATGCATTCATGTGTGTTTACTGTTAAACACAAGGTTCAAAAGTACAGGAGGAGGCTTTGCATCTATTTCCAGTACTTGGAATAGTTTTTAGATCTTGCCATATTCTCTGTGTATGCCATAAAATTGTTGAAAGAATAAATATGAAAATATTTTTAATATCATCTAAGGACTCAATTTATTAAAAATGCATCATTCTCCATTATCCAGGGAAAAATGAATTGATGTGGAGATAAAAATGATACAAAGTAAGAATGGACGGACAGTACATGCATACTGTGATTTTAATCTGAAAGGTATCCCCAGGACCTTATGTGTCCGAACACTTGGTTTTTAACAGGTGGCATTGTTGGAGAGGCTGTGGAACCTTTTGGGATATGAATCTCAGCCAATAGAAGTAATCTGCCAAAACTGGGCCCTGGAAGGTTCTACCTGCCTTCAGTTCTGGTATGTGATCTGCCAAGCTGTGAGCAATTGTGTAGCCAGTTGTTGCTCCTCTAGATTAAAGGCCAAGCTGCTTTAGGTTCCGTGCATCCCAACCATGATACTCTGTGAGCCATGAGGCTGTAAGAAAAATAACCCTCTTCTTCTTCAAGGTGTCTCTCCACAGGTCCTTTTGCATCAGCTATGAGAGGAGTAATGATATGTTAAAAGTTAAAATAAATGGAAATCACCAAAAAGTCTGCATACTAGAGTCCTAAAAAACTCAAAACATTTATTTATATTTTGAGTGTGTATCTGTGTGGGTATGTGTATGCCATGGTGCACATGTGAAGGTTGGAGGATCCCCACCTATGTCCTGGGGATGAAACTCAAATTGTCAGGCTTGGTAGTAGGTACTTTTACTCACTAACCACGTTGCAGGCCTAAAGTCTATACTTTAAAGTCGTTTTTATTAACTAACATGTGTAATCTTCTACTTTCAGTTGAGAACCATGACCCACATATCAGTCAGATAATGATTTGAATATTGGGTATAACTCCAGTGAATGACGCTTGTCTTTTTTCCTTATAAGAGTTCATGGCTGCTCAAGGCCTTCTGCCAACTTGAACAGATTTACAGGCTAATGCATATCTAACCTGTCCTTTCAGGAATAAAGCACTTCAAAACCAGACAGTAGGCATTAGAGCCGTGGCCTGGATCATAGCTGTTATTACCGCTTCATAGCTATTTTGATTCTTACATGGGTAGATTCCTCGAGTAATCTATTAGTGGTCTCAATTCATTCAGACCGCTATTCAGCCATGCCACACCACATACATTCAAGCGGATAACATTAAATTGCTGAACAAGTACAAATACCCGAAACTGCCTTAAAGATCTTCAAAAAAAAAAAAAAAAAAGACAAAAAACAAAAAACTTAAAAAAACCCTGACTGGCACAGGATGAAGGGGTTGAGGGTGGGACTTCATTGCAGTGTCCACTATGTCACAGTTTCATCAGAAAAGAGCCAGAACTAATGTCAAAGCAAATAGACACTTTGGGACCCACTTCCTTCTAAACCCCTTTTCTTAAAATCCCGTATTTCAATATAGAAAAAAAAAAAAAAAAAAAAAAAAGCTGGACTGGACTGTTGGATCCCAGAGCATCCTCTAGTGAAGTTATCAGTGAGCCTTGTATTCTACACTCTGCCTTCACAAATCTGATAAACTCACAGACCTCCCCCATCTAAACTCTACAAAAGCAAGAGGGGCTGTTAATGGATCTCCCATCCCAGTTTCTTCCAGGGATGGCAAGTGTGTTACAGTAGATGTATCTTGCAATTAATCTCAGTGTATCATTTCATTGGTATTGGACAGAATATTTATTATTTACAACAGTGCTGGGTATGACGTAAGTTCTTTGCCCAGGCTGTTGCGATCTGTGTTAAAGCCATGGCTTCTCCTGAAGGTCATTGGACTGATGTCTACATTTATCTGGAGTCGATCCTCACGGTGGAGTGTGAGACTGATGTTGCCAGTGGCCAACATGAAAGTACGTTCTCCAAAAATGAATTTTCAGAACTTTAATTTTCCCCAAAATTCTCTGTATGACAAATCTATGAATTTACTAATCTTATTTCTTTTGGGAAATTACAAAGATTACCATTATGTGTGCTGGGTAGAAAGCTTTTTGAAGTTCCCTAGATTTTGTTTTTCTTCATAGAAACATTTTAAACTGTGTTCTAACTGATGAATTCTAAGAAATATAGAATGATTTACTTATCGTATATATTCAACAGCTAGAAAACAATATGTCTTTATCAATAACAACTAGCAGTCTATATGAAAATGGTTTTAGTTTCTGACCAGACATTTTTGTCATTTTTTTCTACCATCATATTTCAGTACTTCCAAGAGTCCTCTGCCAATCCTTCATTTTTAAATCTCAGTTGATTTCTGAAACATGGGAGGAAAATTTAATATATAGTGTGAGTTTACTTCCTACTTTTTACAGCTAATTTTATGCTTTAGGGGTTAGTATTAGGTTGTAGTTGATATATGTCTTCCTGACTCTTGTTTCATGTGTATTAAGTCTTGTGTAGTTGCTTAGTGATAGTACTGATAATAATTAATTCAGGCCATTCTGATTTCTCACAAAATATTTGGATTAATCTTCCCTGACCCAGAGTCTCCCTGTGCTCCAGTTTGCCTGAAACTGACTCCTTGATTAGACTGGACTCAAACCGTGGCAATTCCCCTGTCTCTACCTCCTGAAGCTGGGATGACAAGAGATCACCACCATATCTGACTTTATAAATTTACCTTTAAACTCAAGTCTTACAATGAATCATTCCCAAGTTCTTACATGCAATTATTTTGGTGAGAAATAAGAGTGTCTGTGTATTTCTTTTGATGTGATTTTTTTCCTCTAATTTTAGCATTTTATGATTTCTTTTGACAATTTCTCAAATAGCATATCAGTTTGTTTTATCTCTAGTGATCATTTATAAAAATTTTTGCAATAAAATTATCATTTGAAAATTTCCATGGAGTTGATTGCGATAGAGAATTTGACTGAAATGTCCTGAAATTGTCTTTTAATCATAGAGGGTTGTTGCTTTACTGAGATGAATTTAATGTGGAACTGAAAAATAGAGTCAAATTCTCACAATCTTGTTGGAACCCCGAATCCAAATTGGTTTCCCAGGGGAGGAAAGTGAGAGGCCCAGATTAGCATTCAGGAAGTATGCTAGAGAGTGCTTTCTGGGTCAACATCTGGGGAGCCAATCAAAGGAAGTGGACTTGCCAGCCAGCAAATCTTTTCCAGTGACTGGAATGTCTTAGCCTTGCTCAACACTTTTCCTACCACCAGGAAACTAAGGGAACTGAATTAAAATTACAAATTTATATTTCTTTTCAAAAAAATTAGAAAATGAAAGAGTAGGTGGTAGAAACTAGTCGTAAATGCATAGCTAGTGACAAATTCTTAGGAACACTTCGTAGTAAAGGACTGCCTCCTAGTGACTGTTCAGGCCACTGAGATGTGGGTTCTTTCCCATGGAATATGTGGGACGTAGTTACAGGAACGTTTCTAGCCCCACAATGTAAAGTTTTCAGGTCTACTAGTCACCAGGACTTTGTCATGATGTTTGTTTTTCCTTTCTAGTTCTTCTGGAAGAGCCTCACCCATCCCTCATTTGTGAACTTTTAGTTCTCATTTAACTTTTTCTTGGTTTTGACTATTAAAATAAAATAAAAAAATACTCACAAATCTGAATGGCTAAATGCATGGGTTTACTGAATAAAAATTGGACTGTCTGTGGGAGAGTTTCCAAATAGGGCTTGACCTTTTAGTCCATATGGCATGTGTCTCCTCTCTCACTTTGATATCTATGACTGCACGGAATATTCAGGCAATTCCAATTTTCTCCAAATGACTTGAAGAAAAATACAAACCCTTGTAACAGGCTGCAGAGGTGGCTACACAGAATTTTTTTTTTTTTTTTTTTTTAAAAAGCATGGAACAAGCTGGGTGTATTTCCTCTTCTTCATAAACTATCTCATACTTTTAGTATAGTTTACTGACTGTTATTCAGCTATAGAACCTAGAGCAAGAAGCAAGAGGAATAAAGTAGATAGGATAATTACTTAAGTAGTTAGAGTTTACTAAAACTATTGTAAAGAAAAGGACTTGGTGTACTGACATTTGAGCTGAAAACCTACAGTGTAAGTATCTCAGCTAGGAAATCAGCAGCACAGAAAATAAACAGGATGTGGAGCTTAATGTGGGTCCCGAACAACTGGAGTGAGGGCTCTCCCAAAAGCTGCTGACTGTGTGTGGGGTGTGTTCTACTAGCTGAGCTGCCTGGTCTGGCCTCAGAGGAAGAGGAAGCGACTAGCCTAGCCTCCAAGAGACTTGAAGTGCTGAGGGTAGGGGGATCGGTACTCAGGGGTGCCCCTACTTGCTCAGAGGAGAATGGGAGGGGGGATGCGGGAAGGATTTTGGGAGGGTGTGACAGGGGTGGGACAATGAGTGTGATGTAAAGTGAGTAAGTAAAAATAATTAAATAAAATATTAAACAATAGAGAAGGGAGAAACTACAGGTAGGAGGCAAATCATATGCAGTGTTCCAGACAAAAGGAGGACATTTAAACTCCAATAGTAATTACAGTATGATTCCATTGGATGCATATCAGTAAGGTAACACTGTAATTTGATCCATGTTCTGAAAGGACTGCTCTAGAATTGAGGGAATACAATATATCACAGACCAAGAAAGAAGGCAGAAAGGCAGGTTCGCTAGGGTAGAAGTCTGAAAGAGATGGCTTGGATTTGTGGGCTGTCAGAGAACATGGAGAGCAATGGTTACAGCTGACATGCACTTTGAAGGTCCAACCAGAAGGCTAGTGACTGAGATGATGGTCGAGAAAGTGGTAGTATAGAGACGAGAAGCACCAAGGATCATTCCTCTCTTGTTTTTCTCCTCAAGTAGTCTGCTCCTTGGATATTTCCTCAACTTTGCTTCCTCTGTGTTCCACACAGTGTTAATCATGAACCCCTTTTCATGTTGTCTATAGCAACACTCCTCGGGAAGTCAAATCTGCCTTCGGCTCTGTCTACCTCCTTATTGAGAGAAGGCCTCCAGAGAGTCTTCATTGAAGCCTCTACCCTGACAATATCATTGTGTTGTTCGGCCTCTGTTCTTGCCGTTAACTCTCCCTTTCACTGTTCAACCTCTCTCTTTGATCTTCCCTCAAACCTCCCTCACCTCGACAAAGACATTTTTGTTCTTCAAAGATTGTCATTTCTCTTTAGTTTTCTCTATTGTCATCAATGGGGTTGGTGGCGGTGCTTTCATATCTTTGTGCTCCTATTTCAGTATTTCAGTTGATATTTTAGTATTTTAGTAGACTACTTGATATATTACATTTTCGTTTCTTATTTTTTTTCTCAATATAGTCTAAGCTATTCAAGAATAAGGGAAATGTGTGGTTTCATCCCTGGATTTCAAACAGAACATGCTTTATTCTAGACTCTACTAAAATGCAAATCCAGTTAAAGGAACTGTATGCATTTCTATTATATTTCCATTTATTTTAGTTGATAACCACTTAAATAATAACAATATTAAGAAAAGCATTTAACTATAATTTCTAACAGAACAATTTTCTATGTGTTTAATGTTCATTTGAAGGGACCTTGAAAATGTTGCATTGTGCACTTCCACCGTCCAATATCTTTGCTGTACTGGAGTTAACAGATGGCTCAGGAAGTTAAATTTTATGAGTTTAGTGTAGAGGAACAGATGAATATTCATTGGCATCTAACCTTTTTTTCCATGAACCCTCTAATATCAATTCTCAAAAGCTTCAGGTTTATGCTACTAGCTGAAAACTAGGCAACAGTCAACAGCCCATTTAAAGCTCATTCATTCATGTGGACTGTCCTGAAAGATGGAATACTGACAACATAGAGGCTTCTCTAGAGACTCTACTAACAATGACGTGAAAGATGCTGGTGCTGAGCCTGATGCTGGGTACAGGATAAGCTGAGATACCTTAATACAGATTTGGCTCCTGAAAATAAGTCCAGTTCTTTCAATTAAAAGGAGGTATATACTTTTTTCCTTCTAAATTATAAAGATAAAGCTTATTTTAAGAAATAGCCCAGAGAAGCAGCTTGATAATTATGGTTAGAAAATGAGAGGCAACTGCACATGTCAAATGTTGGCAGGGAGGAGCAGAGAGATAAACGCACCTATCACATTTTCTCAAGGTGACGATTACACTAACTTTAAGGCTAACTAAGAGACAGTGTTTGTTGGTAAAATATGTTTTAAAAGTAATAAATTGTCAGCAGGGTCAAATAAACATTTTTCTCTGTTGATCACTGAAGGCAAACACAAATTACTATGTTTTCATGAAGAAGTCAATTGAGTATTATGCTGTGGGCTGGAGAGATGGCTGTGCTCTTAAAGGTTAGGCTCACAACTAAAACACCAGAATTGTGCCACTTTCAGTAGCATCGAAAGCAGTGTGTAAATTGCAATAAGTCTCTGCTTGTATTTGAGTCTCTAGTATCTCACTGATAATGCATCTGGAAACAACCTAGTATTAGATCACCTCTCAGCAAAACTTAAGTCCATTCTTAATTCTCTGCTTCCTTTTTTTCTGTCAGCAAAAGAAAGCGAAGCACTTTCACTCACGGATCCCCCCCCCCCCCCCCCGCCTCTTACATTCTTCCTTCTCAGGCTCTTGTCACTCCAGATCCTGCCATTGTTGCTTTTACTAAGGTCAACAAAGACCCTCAGGCACTAAATCCAACTCTCAGCCCCCTCATCTTCCTTGACCCATCAGCAGCATTTCACACAAATGACAATTCCTATTTCCTGAGCACTCTCTTCACTCTTCTCCCTAGATACCACACTGCCTTAAATTACTTTCAACAGGACTCAATGTCTTTTCTCTCTTCCTTTTCATTTTTGATTTGTCTGTATGTATATTGACCTTTTAGTCTAATTTTGGCTCAGAATTCAGCCATTGGTCTTCTGTCTGTGTCTACTATTTTGTCGATATGCTCTGCATTATGGCTTAAATATAATCAAGTGATGGCCATGGCCAAATTGCCATCTTTCATCCAGAACATTGCTTCAATTCCAGAAATGTATATTTGATCATTTGAGCATCTAGATATCCAAAAGTTATTTCAAAATAGAGTACTATTATTATCTTTTACACACATTTGCTTTATTAAAAGTGTTCTCCTAGTACATACTTCCTCTCTCTACTATGTTTTAAGTTTTTTAAGTGACTTTATTCACAGCTAAACAATATAGTAGATTAAGAGAGAGATGCTTGTCAAAATTGACAGTGGGCCATGTAAGTGGGAGCATTAAAGGACTTCTAGAATATTTTCAAGTATCTTGTGAATCTCCTTGTACATGGAGACATCAAGCTGGTGCCTACATAGAGCCTTTACTCCACATTTTAGCATCTTTGGTACAGGAAGTTACTCTGCATGCTGTAAAAATATCTTTTATTGACCTGATGACTTGCCATCTTGGAGGTTTACTGTTAAATAAGCTCACCCTTTTTAGATCTTTCTGAATTCTGGCTGGGTGGTTCAACTGAGTTGTTCTGGATTAAACTCCTCTCCAAGCTGACTGATTCAATCTGACTTCTCTCAGCCTCTCACTGAATTGCTCTGCTTGTAAAAACTGCCTCTGAATCCCACAACCTGAACTGCAGTAACTCCCAATTGATTCAGCTCCACTGCACTGAACTCAACTGACTGAACTTCCTTCACTTTGAAACATCACTGCTTCCTTCTATCAAATAAATTTTACCTAACTTGTCTCCATTCTAGCCAGGGGTATCAATGTTGTGTCTGTATTCCAGCTGAACTGCACAACCTATAAGTCTTTTGATATGAGCCCTTGCCAGAGATGTCATGCTGCTGGATTAAAATCCCTCTACATCATGCAATCAAAATAGTACAATTTACAAAATGTAAACATCAAGCCAGCCACAAAATCCTCATCTGCAATTGTGCAAATTACAAGCAAAATATGCTAGGGCAATGATGGCACAAAGCTTGGGGAGTAACCAACCAACCAACCAACCAACCAACCAATGTCTGATTTGACTTAAGGCCCACTCCATGAAATGGATCTCATATTCAAAACCTAAGGTAAATTTGTTTTGCCTAGGGTAAAAAACAAATATTGATCAAAAAATTAAAAGATAGTAATGAATGGACTCTTAATGGTATTCTGCTATACTTGTAGATCAGTGCCTTGTTCAGCCATTAATCTGCAGACTATTGAAATAAATACCGAGACCCACAAGCAGACATTACTCAAGGAATGAGAAACCTTAAAAAACTCAGCCCTAAATGTGATGTCTCCATCCATCCCTTCCCCTGGAGCTCAGGGAACTCTAGGGTAGAGGAGACAGAATGAGTGTAAGATCCAGAGGGAATGGCGGACACCAAGAAAATAAGGATCTCTAAATCAAAATCATCAACGCTCACACAAACCCAGAGACCAAAGCAGCATGCTTAGGGCCCGTTGGTATCTGTACCACAACTTCTCTGTTTATATTAAGGCTTTCAGTTTACTGTTTTTATGGGATTCTTGAGTATGTGAATGCATAAGTCTCTGATTCTTCTGCCTTTTCTTGGGCTCTTTTCTGTTTGTCTCGTCTACTTTCAATGTGTTTTATCCTATTACATTTTATTTTGTTATATTAAAAAAACTGAATGAATAAGTAAAAACCTAGGTGCCAGGGTAAAGATTAATGACTGAACAGTCATTTATACCTGCTTTCTCCAAAGGGGTGACATTTGTATATCCACCACTCCAGTACAAGCTTCATGCTCAGGAATAGTTGGCCAACACATGGACTCCCCCAAAACATTATATTGTGAAAATATTGCCCTTCAACTCATGTTTGGAATTCCCTGTTATTTCCAGAAGCACAGAATGTCTTTTAAATGGTTTATACAATTCTATTAGGTTCTTGATTTCTCAAATATTCTCCTCAATAACCCTGAGACTACCACTGTCTTCTGTGCTTTCTCTTCAATCTGCCAGGTGCGCTCTACATTACGGCTGAGAGCTGTCTTTTTTCTCATGAATTATTCCTTCCTCAGGTAACGTTTGGCTGTATATTATACTTCCCTTAAAACTTCACTTTCTGTCTTTGCCCCAGTAATGCATGCACCGAAATGACTCCTTTCCTTATAGTTCTGATACTTTCCCCCTCACAGCATATTTTTCTTATGGTATTTTATATCTGGCATGGATAGAATTCATAGGCAGCACAGTGCTAGGCCATCATTCTCAGGTCTTCAACATAAGCCCTCATTCCTTCTCATGTCTGTTTTCAAACTCTTGGACTCAAATGACTCAACTACTAATTGTTTAGGACGATAGTCACAAGGCGTGTTTTCAGCTAAGGATCCATTTATAAATCCAACAGTTGGAAGACTATCAGGATTATTCTGTGTGGAGGTAAAGATTTGCATCACCAACAACTCAATGCACAATAGCCTATACATGAAGAATTCAGTGCCTAGATGTGCCCTTATTGGTAGAAGGATGACGGTCAAACCTATGCATCCACTTTGCTTTATCTCTAACTGACACCCTAAGTGGTGGCCTGAAAGTTAATGTTCAAGTCGCTGAGCCTGGTGTTACAAACCCACTTTCAACCTTCCCCAGGTTGTCTCCATACTTTTCTCTCTTGTCTATGAGTAGGACAAAAGAGTTTTACTGGGCTGTTCAAAGATGATATGCCTTTTCTCTGATGTTAAACTCAACCACACACAAATGTTTTCAGGAGACCACTCTAGTTGTCACCCTAGTGAGCACTATATGTGTCATGCTGTGTGTTAGGTTAGTATTTTGAGATTTTTTTTCTTTTCTTGCCTCTTTAAAAAATTGTTTTGTCTGTACTCTCATTCTCTCTGTCTCTGTGTCTATCTCTGTGTCTGTCTCTGTGTCTGTCCCTGTCTCTCTATCTCTACCCCTGTCTCTCTTTCTCTCTCTCTGTCTCTCCCCCTCTCTCTCTTTCTCTCTCTCTCTCAGCAACATACTAGTCACAAAAACACACGTGAGGTAAAATGAAGGTAGCAGCTCAAACTTAATCAACAGCCTCTATGTGAACAACTTTTAGTAAACTTTTAAGGAGGGTCCTTCCAGCACCCAACGTGGGTTGCATTGTATTGCCCATTGGGGGAAAAAACCCAAAAAAACAAAACAGTGTTGTTGCAGCTGAAGCCCAAAGTGAAGCATCTGGTTTCCGAAGGCTGGAGTCCATGAGAAGCCTGAATTGATGTTCTGGAAACTGAAGGACAAAGAGATGTCTCTATGAGAAAAGGTAATTGCAGCGAAACACAAGCAAGCGATCAAACCAGACAGGGGAATTTTCCTATTCTGAAGTAAGACTAGGACAAAGAGTCTTGCAGTTTCCAGAAGCAAGCAATAGCCTCTCTTTGCTTCTTAAAGAAGGATCGATACTTTTCCAGCAGGGTGAGCAAACACACACAGCCTGGGGCCAAGTCTGTCTGGCTGTCTTTCTTTAGAAATAAAGGGGGCTGAAATGTATCCCGGCGGGTTTATTTAACCATCGACTATGGCTGCTTTCCCACTGTAGAGACAGTTGAGGAGCCCTGATAGACTGGATGGCTCCTGCAGCACCGGAAACATTTACGCTAATGTTCTTTAAACAATGTTTGCTGGTTCCCTGCACTATGCTGGTGTTGTTATCAAATATAATTTAGGCTATTTTATCTTAATCCGATATTCAGAAAATTATTTCTGTGGCCTTTGTCTCATAAATTTTGTACAATATTTTAAGAGTTGTACCTTAAGTCAATTCTTGAATAGATTTCTGGTGTTTAAAGTCATAAAAAGAGCAAATATTCCCGTGACTTCTAGCCACACATCTTTTACCTCACAGAAATAAAAAAATAAATCAAAATAGTTTTCTTAAGTACATGAAAGTACTTATTATTATTAAAAATCATTATTGAAAATCATTATTTTAATGTAGATTCTGGAAGCATGACATTTTATTTTAGCATTATCTGTGATGTGCTTCTTCTTTTTATTAACAAGCAATCATTACTTTGCCACCTGGCCATAGTTACTGATTCATCTTCCCTTGTAGCAATTGAAAATACTCCCAAGGAAAGACATGCCCAGTTTCACCCCTGAAGGTGATGCCTGCTTTCTTTGGTGTCTGCTGAGGAGGAGTCAATTTTCAACAAACATGTTTGTGTCAAGGACTGTTTGCCTAGATCCTGGTGGTCATTTTCAGTCCCAAGAGTGTCTGACCAAGAGGTGGAAATAATTTTGTTCATTGTGCTCCAAATCGTTTGCCAAATTACTATCTTCATACATTTTAGTGACATATTTATTTGGCTCAGACAACAAGTGCCCCATAATAATTTATGATCTAAATGTAGCCTGTAATAGCAGAATTACTTGTGGTGCTTTGAAATTAATCAGAAATCACTGTCTAAAGTGTAATGACTTAATGTTGTATTTGAACCATGTTGTGGAGCCTATGAATATTAATTAAGAATTATGGCGGAAGGTCAAATAGAATCTGGTACAATTTCATGTTTCTGCAGAATGACCAGTTATCAGTTATCAAAGAATCTGAAGATAATGGGGCTTTCAGATTTCATATCAGTCTGAATGCCATTACATGATGTTTGAGGGCCTGAATCATATCAACACCAGACACTACCTACCAGTAGGAATTCCCAGTAAAAGAACATGTTCTTCTATGCATTTTTTAAAATTAAGAAAAAATATGTATCTAGTAAATACAACTGAGTAGATCTAAAATCAAAGCAAGGTTTAAGGGGGGTTATAAATAAGGAAAAGTGATTTAATTCATATATTTAAAAAATAATATTATTTTATCTTTGATATAATATAATCAGATCATTTCTCCCTACCTTTTCCTCACTTCAAACTTCCCCATATGCCCCTCCTTACTTTCTTTCAAATTATGGCCTCTTTCATCATTAATTGTTGTTAAATGCACATATGTATACATACATATATATATATATATATATATATATATATATATATATATGCATATGTATATATATTTCTAAGTAACCTATTCAGTTTGTACAATGTTATTCGTATGTGTGTTTTCGGAACTGACCATATGGTATTGGATAATTTGCATGTTCTCTCCTGGAGGAAAACCAATTCTTCCACTATCAGCAATCCTTAAATGCCTGTAATTCTTTGTGTAAGGCTGAGGTCTCTCCGTCTTCTCCATTCTCTTAGGCTTGTCTATTGGTGTTGTCTTGTGCAGCTCACACTAGTAATGTTAGTGAGACTTCATGACATGCATAGGAGAAACTGCTTGCTCCTCGACCCTCTGCATTGTCTAAGAGTCAATGTTCTTTATCAGTAACCAGAGGAATTATGAGCGTTGGTCTTTCAAGTGAGACAATACGTTCCTTATTTCTAAGTGTAAAATTTAGTTTAAATCTCATTTGACAAATTGTAACTCTTTGTTATAAATGCAAAATGGAAAAATCTTATACAACCTTTTAAAATTATTTTCTCAGGAAACTTTTCTAATATTTAAAGCTTTTCAGATTATTTATATTTGAATCCTATTATTTAGGAATCTTAAGGGTTAAAGGACTTTCTCACTACTTATCACCCAACCTACTATTTTACTGGAATAAGTTACTATGTTAGTAACTGGGAAAAATGGAGACACTGGTTGTTGGACAAAGATAAATTCTTTGTCAGATTAAAATAAACACTAGGTCTCATGTGACTTCTGATTTATTCATGGGGATAGGCTTTATATTAATACTGGAGTCAGATATTTCCTTTGATTTGTGATGGAATAGTAGATGGAACTGCATTAATTGAGATTATTTTAAAAGTATATTTTTTATGTTTTTGAAATCAATATAATTACATCATTTCTTCCTCTCCTTATTCTCCCTCCAACCACATCCATATTCCCATCTCCTTTTTCTTATATAAATTCATGGGTACTTTCTCTTTAATTGTTATACACACACACACACACACCCTACTCAGTCTGTGTAATATTACTTGGCCAGTTGGTAAGTTGGTTTGGGATAATCAATTGCTGTGCCGGTCCCTGGGGACTGTATTTCCTGCTCTCAGGATTCCTCTGCTTCCTGTACTTAGTTCTTTGCGTAGGGTTGAGGACTCCCGAGCTTTCTCCATTCTCCCTTAGGGTGTTTATGGGTACCATCCTTCTTCATGTCACGTTGAAGCAGCCCTGTTAGTGAGACTTCGTGAGTATAGCTTGTCTGACGTTTCTAGGAGACACAGTTTCACAGAAAACTCCCTGTTGTGGCTTTTACAAGCTTTTCACCTCCCTCTTCGGCAATGATTCCCCAAGCCGTAGGTTCAAGATTTCTCTTGTAGATTTCTCAGTCACTGAGACTTTTAACTTTTTAAAATTATTACTGCCTTTACTATTGGGAATGTTTTACTTTAATTAAAATATTCTGGTCCCAGCCGCCCCAGTGCACTGACTCAGTGATTCATGTACTTTGTATGACTTAAATTGTGTCCTATTTTGAGGCTAGTATTCTCAGTGAGTAGATAGACAGTCATCAGGAAGGCTAGCTACTAAACGTGGCTGACTCAGGACAACTTAAATAGCACATTTTCATCAAACACAGGCAGCAATATTAAAAAGAAATGTCCTTATCTGATCCTATGAGCTAAGAAATCATTTCCCCTTAATAAGGAAGTATTTGGGAAAAGAAATGAAGCCACAGAGAATAACTTTGGTTTTATTCAAGTAAGACGAGACTTCTGTTACCGAGAAGGGATATTTCAATCTGCGGAAGAATGTGAACTAGAAGTCATGTTTCACTGTCGAGAGGCAGCTTGCACATTTGATGGAAAATTACTGAAGAGAAGCAGTCACAGTTCAGTGTGTCAAACCTGTTAGGGAGTGAGAGCAGTTTCTCTCCATGGAATTGTTACTGTGAAAAAACTGGCTAGCTCATAGCACTGGGGTGCTTGATTTCAAGTCCACGTTTATATTGGGTCTTCAACAAGGTGTGGAACTGTAATAGGATGTGGTGGTTTGATATCGAGTAGTTTATAAATCGGCTCTTTAAAAGCCCATGACTGTCTGCTGAGAAGTCTTTGCTCTGATTTTGTCAGATAAGAAAGACACGAGGGTTAAATATTTTGAGCTTTGTTAAACAAATATGAAACAGTTACTACTATATGGATATATTTCTTATATATCCAGAGATGATTATACATATAATCATATATATATAAATAACATATATATTATATATATACATATATATATAATTATCTCTCCTACAGCTTTCTCTAGGTAAAGTTACTAAAAAAATTTGGATATGGTTGTATTGCTGCTCATACATTTGGAATGTTAAAACGTGTTTAATGATCTTGACATGCTGTTGTTGTCATATTGTGTTTTAGAAGGGACATTACAAATAAGGTCAATTATAATAAGGCTGCAGACTCCTAGAAATTTCTTTTTTTAGGAGATAAGACTTCTTTTTTAAAAAATTTTTATTGGATATTTTATTTACATTTCAGATGTAATCCCCTTCCCCCCACCCAGGAACCCTCATCCCATCCCCCCTCCTCCTGCTTCTATGAGGATGTGCTCCTCCCACCCTCCCGCCCTCCCACTCTCACCTCCCCTCCCACAATTTCCCCCACACTGGAGCGTTTAGCCTTCATTGGACCAAGGAGTTCCTCACCCACCTACGCCTGGATAAGACTTCTTGAAAACATTGATTTATTTGGCCAATGCCAGTGAGATAGTAACTGCCAGCCTACAAATAGTTCTCATAAATATGGTAGTTTTGTTTCTGTATAAAATTCCATGTTTCACAGTCCGTGGAACTCCTATTCTTACAAAAAATTTCTAATCCCAATACAACTACTTGAATCATCACATTCCATTTATTTTCATAACATTTTAATATAATTTAATTACATGTAATAATTTATTTTCTTTCTCTTGGGATTGAAATTTTACAAGTAAAAAGAATCACAGCTGACATTTTGCAGACATTATCTGAATATCTTTTATTTCTGAAATTTGAAGTCAATGATATATAATAGGAATTAGATGCTAAGTTCTGTATTTATAATACTTATGGTTAAATATATATTGAAGTATTCATCTGTGCCCTAAAGTTTTGATAACCTGCTCAAATATTTAAGTCAGCCTCTGGAATGCTAGTTTCATGGGTTTTGTGGCAAAAGTGGTCAGTGAAGGTACCTGTTTTTGTAAGAAGAAATGTCAAAATGGATGGGCCAGTTGAGACAAAAATGCCATCACACTGAGGATGCTGTTACTGACAGTGTCAGTGTGAAGATCCCTGATAAGTCTGTTCTTTTATGTGGATAAGTATTCCTTGCATTTCAGTTTTTCAATCCAACAGATAAATGATTATTGGTGAATCTCTCTCTCTCTCTCTCTCTCTCTCTCTCTCTCTCTCTCTCTTTCTCCCCCTCCCTTTTTCCCTTTCTTTCTCCGTCTCCCCTCCCCCTCTCTCTTTCACACACACACACACACACACACACACTCACACACTCGGAATCTTTTAACTCTGTTCATGTTATAATATTCATTTTAATATATAATTGCTTCTCCTCATCTCCACCTTATTACAGAACAGACATTGCAGGTTAAAAAAATAATAATAAAGGATGAACCTTGTGGGTCAAAGAGTTGACAAGTGTTATAAAAAGAATTAATGGTAAACTAAGTATACCTTGAGAGAAAACAAGACACGAAAAAATGCAAAGGCTTAAAGGTTAAGTAGAGTGATAATCTCGAAAGTCAAATGAATTTAAAGTTCCTTTCAGTAATATCCCAACTATTCACAAGCAAGTCCTTAAAATGAAGCCTGGCTAAATATGAGGAGCTGCCTCAAGAGTTCAGGATGACCACACACTTTAATTTCATTTTCCCCCAACTTTTCTGTAGGTTAAAAGGTTTAAACAATTGTTAAGTAATGGTTGATATCTGGGCCATCTCGTTGCAATGCATACTTTATTTTTAATTTGAAAAGCCATCTCTCATAAATGTAGTCAACACGTGTTAATTAAAGAAGGGATATTAAATTTTCTAAAAATGCCTTTGTACCCCAAAATTGAGTTCTGACTTAGTATGGATGGGTTTTGTATTTATTATCTGTATGGAACTAAGTATTACCATTGCATTAGGTAAAAAATACTTTGTCTTCCTATTAATCTTTCTTGCTTTGGGTTCAGGGTCTGTAGGATTAGTTAAGGGACATGGTAGCCAGCAGACCATCAGTTTGTGCCTCTCGCTTTAACTATGGATGATGTGCTGGGTCATCAGCCCACTATTTTTTATTATTATTATCTTTAATCTGTTTTTACACTTCAGTCGTTATTTTCCTCCTGGTCTGTCCTCCAACAGTTCCTCCTCCTATTCCTCCTTCCAACCCCTCAGTCTTCAAGAGGATGTCCCCACCCACTACCTCTCCACCGCCCACCCCACCTTGCCAGTCTTCCCCACTCCCTGGGATCTTAAGTCTTTCAAGGGTTAGGTGAATCTCCTCTCACTGAGACCAGACCAGGCAATCCTCTGCTGCGTATGTGTTGGGGGCTTCGTATCAGCTGCTGTATGCTGCCTGGTTGGTGGCTCAGTGTCTAAGAGATTTTGGGGGTCCAGGTTAGTTGAGACTGCTGGTCTTCCTACAGGGTTGCCCTTCTCCTTAACTTCTATCTTTTCCCTAATTCAACCACAGGGTTCCTGAATTTCAGTCCAGCAGTTAGGTGCCTGTCTCAGTCAACTGCTTGTTGGGCTTCTTGGAGGACAGCCATGCTAGGCTCCTGTCTGTAAGCACACCATAGCATCAGCCCACTTTTAGGTAAAAAACTCTGAGCGAAGTCATGGTGAGCCATTAGCTTCTAGATCACATGGAACATTAGGAAAACACCCTCATCACGGTTGGTTTGTGTGAGGAAGATGCAAAGATGCTACAATGAGCATCTTTTATTGATGCTGAGTGGCTTAGATTTCAACAATACTAAATTTAATAGTTTTTTTTTTTTTTGCATTAAATAATTGGGGAGGAGAAACAATAGAGATAGTATAAAACACCTTAACTGGACTGGTAACACTTCCTTACAATGTCACGCTGTTCTCACTGTAGTCTCAAAGGGAAAGTATGAATTGTGTGTGTGCTGGCTTCACTTGAGTGTTGTCATAGACATGCTGTGAGGGAAGTCTTCAGTTTAATGATGTTGTGTACGAACATTCTACATCCAAAGTTAGCATTGAGGAGGCTCTGTGTAATGTAGTTACGGGAAAGCAGAGAACTTGAATCTTCTTTCATTGGAAGGAGGGGACATTAACATGGCGAGCAACGAAAATGATTCATGTTTGAGTAGAGCTGAAGTTCTGGGCGAACACATTCAAGGTTGACAGCTATTTTAGGAATCTTGTTACTTGTGACAAATGACATAACCTTTGAAAGTAAAACTTAAGGCAATAGATAAACAAATCTACATGATTTGTGACAATATATCTACCATTATTTCTGTTTTTGCTAAAATCTAGGAACTACAAGAAACTAAGGAAGCCTGAGAGTGGGAGAAAAGGTCTTTCCAAAGGAAGTGCACACCAACTGGTTATCCAGTACTAAGCGGTCAGCCCTGAAAATGTACATAAGAGTAAGATTATACAGACTGAACAGTTTTTTTTTTTTGGTTTTATTTTATTTTTTATTTGTTCAATTTGCTGTGTCATCCTCCTCCCACAATATTTCTTCTCCCCCCTTCTCTTCTTCTCTGAGCAGGTGAGCTCTCTGCTTATTCTCTCCCCCCCCCCCCCCGAACCTGGCACATCACATCTCTGCAGGGCTATTTGAATCCTATCCTACTAAGGCCAGACAAGGGAGTTCAGCTAGTAGAACATATCCCACAGATAGGCAACAGCTTTTGGGATAGCCCCCACTCCATTTGTTTGAGACCCACATGAAGACCAAGCTGCACATCTTCTACATATGTGCAGGAAAGCCTAGGTCCAGCCTGTCTATGTTCTTTGGCTGGTGGTTTCTTTATGGAGGCACTTAGTGGTATGAGCTTTCCTCTTAGCACTGCTTTCATTCTGTCCCATAAGTTTTGATATGCTGTGTCTTCATTTTCATTCTATTCTAGAAAATCTTCTTTTTCTTTATTTCTTCCCTGACTCAGAGATCATTGAGAACAGAGTTGTTTAATTGCCATGAGTTTGTAGGCTTTCTTGTGTTTCTGTTGTTATTGATGTCCAAGGTGGTTTGATAAGATATAAGGTATTATTTCAGTGTTCTTGTATCTGTCGAGGCTTACTTTGTGACCATGTGGTCAGTTTTGGTGAAGGATTCATAAGGTGCTGAGAAAAAGGTATATTCTTTTGTGTTAGGGTAAACTATTGTATAGACTTATGTTAGATCCATGTGATTTATACTATCTGTTAGTTTTGTTATTTTTCTGTTTAGTGCTTGGATGACCTGTCAATTGGTGAAGTCTCCTACTATTAATGTGTGGGGTTTGATGTGGATTTCAAGTTTTAGCAATGTTTTTCTTACAACTGTGGTTGCCCTTGTGTTTGGAGCATAGATGTACAGAATTGAGATATCATCTTGGTAGATTTTTTTTTCCTTTGATGAGTATGAAATGTTATTCCCTGTCTCTTTTGGTTAATTTTGGTTGAAAGTCTACTTTATTAGATATTAGAATGGCTATTTCAGCTTGCTTCTTGGGTCTGTTTGCTTGGAAAAGTTCTTTTCAGTTCTTTACTCTGAGGTATTGTCTATTTTTATTGCTGAGGTGTGTTTCTTGTATGCAGCAGTATGATGGATCCTGTTTTCCCAACCATTTTCTTAAGTTGTGTCTTTTTATTGGTGAATTGAGTCCATTGAGCAGGTTTATAGTATATATGAATACATATACTTATATGCATATAATGATAGTTAATAAATAACAAGGAGTGGTATATGGGGTGATTTAGATGGAGAAAAGTGGAGAGGTAAATTAAATAATATAATAATATTATAATCTCAAAAATTAAAAACAATAAAAATACAATGTAGAAATTGTGTCAGAAAGTGATTTCAGGAGCATTTATATGAAGCATTTAATCCAGACAACCAAACCAAACTAATGTTGCAAAAAAAAAAAAAAACCCAACCCCAAACAAAAAAACCCTCAGTGCTTCTGACTTTTCATTTTTTGTTGATTAGAAGTGTCAGGAAGAGGAGTTTGGAAACTGTAGATAATTTAAAGCAATAGCAATGCATGTTCTGCCCTTCCTGGAGCATTTGAAACAATAATAAGATGTGTGGGTCATGATGATAAGCAACATAGAAAGAAAATAATATTTACTTTGCTACTGAAAAGTTTGTTTTTCTAATTATGTTAAGAGTAAAATGCTGTGCTAATATGTCCAGCCTGGGTCTGCTTCTGCACCATTGTATACCTGTCTATCCCTGGACAGAAGGAACCTTAACTGGCTCCAGCAGGATCTTGGTCAGCAGCAAGTTTGGGGAGAAACAACCTTCTCTGAGATGGCTTTTGGTAAAAACAGTTCTCCTTTTTTTTTGGAGGTAACAAGGGCTATATAAATCTTGGGGAGTGGGTAGGGATTTTCATGGTGAGTGTATTTTATTAGCTGGTGCTGAGGTGCTGGGAATGCCTCATTTGCATGAAGAGGAATTTCAGGGGCATGCTGGACATGTCTTTATAAAAAGAGGGGATGTTTGTAATTTGGACTCCAGGTTAAATGTCTACCTTCAGGGTGGCAGAGGTGGGGATTATACAGGCTATATGCACCAGAACATGTGGGCCCAGAGCAAGGAGGGAATTTCCTGGCTCCTGCTGGCCTCAAGAGGAGATAAGATTTGGACGTGTCCTGACAGCACTCTTGCCCTGGACTGGCTCTCCAAGTGACACAGCTTTTCTGCCCCATATCACTCTTGCTCATGCTTCTTTTTAATGACAGAAGGCCAGGCCTTTATAATGTGTGGTGTGCACATGTGTTAGGGTGTTATGTGCATATATGTGCATGTGTAGATACACACAAACCATAGAATTCATGTGATGGGAAGAGAACAACCTTGGTTTCCAGTGCTTTATTATTCATTGTTGAGCATACCAGACTCGGTAGCTCTCAGACATCAGAGAATTGTTTCTATTCCAATGTATTTGTGAGCACTGGGATTACATAGACAGCCTCCTATACCTTGTGAGTTCTGAGGATTCAAATACAATTCCTGAGGAAAACAGGTGACAGGAGAAACTCTGATTTATAAACTGACTCCATTTTGAGGCTGCTTTCTCCCAGTTTGAATTCTGGCTAATAGAAATACCACAAAAAATCCCAGGAAGAATTGTCCTAAGCCCAACCAATCAGAGAATAGAGGGAAAGTGTCTAAAATTCTAGACATTATAAATTGCTCAAGCTGGCTGAAGTTATGACCTTGGGCCAAAATATCTGTTGCCAGATATGACAACTGCTAGACTAGAGATCCATATTACCTGCTCAAACTGGTATAAAATCTCAGAGTAACTGAGGCTTGGGCTGTCAGCATGAATCTGTTGAGTCAGAGTCAGAGGGTTGGAGCTTAAGCTTGATAAAAGGCTCTTTCCTTTTGCATACGGATTTAGATTTGGACTCTGTTTGTTTTGGGAGACCCTGAAATCTGGGCATAATAGTCCTAGTGCTTGCATCCAATCCTTCTTATAACATATTTTCCATCATATGTTATCATATTTTCATTTACAATAGTCAAATAAAATGTTTTTAAAGCATGCATATTTAAATAAAAAGAGTGACTTACTATAAACTAAAATCTGGTTGTGAAGGCAGAGTCAGGAAGATATCTGTGAGTCTGAGGCTAGCTGGTCTACATATCAAGCTCCAGGACAACCTGGACTACATAGAGAGACCCTGTCTCAAAAAAATCAAAACCAAGCTACCCAATCAACCACCCACCCACCCACCCACCCACCCACCCACCCACCCAACAAAACAAACAAAAACAAAAGCAACAAAGGAACAAACAAACAAACACCACCTCCAAATGAAAAACCAACAAACCAATCAAAAAGTAAAAACCCAAACCTAGAATATTAAGTACTTAAGAGTGTGATCTTACAGGAATAAGTTATAAGTCATGACAACAGTATGCACATGAAGGGAGTTTAGCCTACATCAATCGGGGGAGATTCTTCAGATACTCTTTTATTTATGAAAGATTCTGAGGAAGTTCCACCAATCAGCAAGTGCTGAGAACTCTTTAGTGTACTGTCTCCATATTAAGAATGCAGGTTCCTGGCAGGGGTTGTAAACCTCCCCTTGTCCAACACCAGGGAAAACAATCAAAAAGTCGAAAGAATTCGCTTGGATGGACTGTGTAGATGTGCATACAAACGAACCACTCATGAAATGAGAGACTGAATACTTTG
Organism: Arvicanthis niloticus; assembly: GCF_011762505.2. Lineage (NCBI taxonomy): Eukaryota > Metazoa > Chordata > Mammalia > Rodentia > Muridae > Arvicanthis > Arvicanthis niloticus. The sequence continues at coordinate 7,154,725 of NC_047674.1, read as the reverse complement.
TTCACCACCAGTCAGGCATACTTCCTGTTTGTGCAAATTAGCTTATAACAATAGAGCATATTAGTAAAGGCATGTAGAAAGCAACAGTTGCTCCACTGTCCTTTTCGCAAAATAGTTTATTATACTAGTTGGGTATTTAAAAATAAAGTGTATTTCTTAAAACTTAGCAGTTAAAATAGTTAAAGTACTAGAAATTCAGGCATAGACATATTTCCTGCTCTTCAATAACTCACGCACATGCTTATGCCAACACACTGCATTGGGTGGGAGTGATTCTTGCATACCTTGGGATGTGTGATATTGGGCAGAGTGGGTTTCTTTAGCTTGCCTTTTGTTTGGGCCTGTCTTATCAGGCCAGCTTCATCCAAGATGCTGATAGGCAACTAGTTATGTACCAGGTATGTATGTCATAGATTCCTGTTTAGGTAGACAGGGAATACAAGTGGATTATTTTATAGAGTCTTGGCAGCCTCTAGTAAATTTTCTGCTAAGGTGATATGATGGACTGAAAAGCTTTGGCATAGCTGATTTTTACTCATTTTGGTTGGACATTAAAAAATTACTGTAGTGTTATGTCCGTGTATAGATGGCCATGTTGGGTATGATGTGGAAAAAGACTGAGTTGAGTAAAATGTAAGAATATAAGAAGATCAAATAACGTGTTTTGTATTGGGAGTTTCTGGTGATAGATTGGTCCAAAGCAAATCTCAACAGGTTGTAAATTCGCATGTCCATATTGACCCAGGACTGAACTTCTTTTTCTGCTTTACACTTTCCCTTTTAAAAACCACTTCTTATTAATTTTATCCTGTAGCACAGCTAGTAGTAAACACCTATCTTTTACCATAGGTTTAAAAGATTTAAGTCTCTGGAGAACTTGTTACCCAGAGTAGCCTTTCAGTTAATCCTTCCTGAACGGAGCCCTGGAAAGTGCTTAGTCTGCATTGGTAAATGAGTGTGCTGCCCTGAACGTGGGGTGCCACTCTAGCTTTGACACATCAGTGTCCACCATCTTAATTTCTGTAGTCATAAAACAAGATAATAGGATCTTACTGTTTGAATTGCTTTGAAAATGGAATGAAGTCATTTATGTAGCAACTCAGAAAAAGGCTCAGAAAATAGGAAAAGGGGTCAATTATTTTGATATTTAAATTTTGTAGTAATATTCTAATGCCTTTTCTAAAGAATGCCCAAAATGGGCTATAGCGAGCTGCAATGGACAGGAAACCACTGAAATTCACGATTCGAGGTTTTTATCATATTTCTCTAAGATTTCATGTACTTCCCCTGAGCAAGAGTATGTATGCAGGCCAGAGTCAACCTGAGGTGCCATTCGTCAGGAGTTTTTTGCTTTGTTTGTGGAGACACACAAACTTATTCAAGTCTTATGCAAACTGCATCTTGCTGGTCAGCAAGCTTCAGGGATACCTCTTCTGCTTCCTCGGTTGAAAAGATTATAAATGCGTATTACCATAACGACCTCTTTACATATGTTCTGTGGCTAGAATTGCAGGTCCTCATGAACGCATGGCAAATGCTCAACTGACTCAGCTCTTCTCAGAACCCCATAATTATTCTTTTCCTATTTTCTTAGAAAAACTTAAAGGTGACAATATGATAAACAGGTGAGATTATTAAACCAGGAATCAATAAAATGCCACACAAATTTACCTCACGTGTCAGTTTCCTGGAGAGATTTAATTATTGTCTTCCTGAGTTCTGTACCTGCAATGCTTTCAGATGGATGGTTAATAAATCAGCTTGAGTTTTTCTTCTGGAATTCTCTCATTGATCCAGGTTACAGGGAAATTTGATATCAAAGTGTCTGTGGCCAGAAAGAGAAACCAATCTACTGGGTTGTTTTCAACCTTGGATTAGAAGAGCTAACAATGGATCTCTCTTGGTTCCGAAGCAGACTACATCACAGGGGTGAGGAAAGCCTTTCTTTATTTTAATACCCACTGCTGTAATCCTGTCATTTCTGCAGTCGAGTTTGACAGAAGACATTAACGCTGTGTCTAATGCCTTGCTCACCACTATTCTTAACCCTCAGTTGTCTCTACCATTTTACTGAAGCTTCTTTGGTAAAGGATAAATCCAACAACAGCATTTCCATCATTCGAAAACTAGACAATGCTGTTATGGTGGCCTCAGCGAACTCTTACAGTCTGTCATTCTCAGCTCATTTTTCTTTATCATGATTGATCTGTGTTTTTATTTTTATTTAAAGATTTATTTATCTTCTATATTATGTACATGAGTGGTCTGCTTCTTTTATGTATGGGCACCAAATAATCTGGACCTTAAACAACTGATGACTGTGGTCACCATATGTGTCCTGATCCTGTGCAAGAGCAGTGCAAAACTGGCTTTCTAGCTCTTAGCTGTTTTTTTCTGATTAGAGTTGTTTCATTGTCTTTTGACCATTCATTTTAGTTTTTTACATCCTTGAACATAGAGAGTCCTGTGTATTCCACTTAGGTTTACAGTTTTAACTTCCAATATTGTTTCTAAACTGTGGCACATATTCTGAAACATGATGTTGATCATGTTACTTTCCCCAAACTAATATCTTATGGCTTCTTTCATATTCAGAAAAGGAACTAAAGCCTACCCCATGGTCCTTCCTGATGTGTGCCCTGTTGTTTCTCTGGCTTAGCATTCGTCTCTCCTTCTATCACTAACCCTTCCCTCATACTGATCTTTTGCTGTTTCTCAAGTATTCTAAGCATAATTTTCTTACTTTAGGGTCTTCATGTTTCTGGTTTCTTCTGCCCGAAAGGCTTTTAAGATTGTCCTAAGAATCAAGTACTTACTTACTTAAGATATATGCTAAAAAAATCATCTTAAGTGTACTTAACTTCTGGACCAACTATTTTCATTAACAGCCTCCCTTTCATACTTTTAAAATTTTTTTGGTTTTTTTTTTTTTTTCATGTTAAGATGTTCATCGATGCTAAATATCTAGTTTTGACTTTTCTCCTAAGCTTATTGATAGATATTTCCACATAACTATCCCACAGTCCCTTGAGCATCTATGTTCAAAACCAAATCTTGTTTTATGTGCAAGGTAATAACCAATTGCTTGTGAGCTGAACAAAATCTTCATGATTCTAGGTAATTATTTATATTACTTTCATACTGGAAACTCGGCTTCTGTGAATTTCTACTCATTCTGAAAGATCAGATAACATTCCTTCTTGTACCCTTTCATTAACAATATCCTCACCCTGCACATTGTTAATTGTTCATCTTCTCTGCCTCTATAACATCTTGAACTTATCTTTAAATGCTGCATGTATGGCATTATAGTAATATGGCCCAGTTAATTATCTCTCTCCCTTAATAAGCTCTGAGTTCCTTAAGGGTAGAGGTTACATTCCATATACCCAGTAATTGCCAACAGTAAAGCGTTGTCAGCATAGAATGCACTATGAGAATGTTTGCTAAACTGATCAATACTCTTTGGGGATGGACTGGTTAACCCCAAATGTGTCTAATAGTAGACAAGATATGCAAGATATGCAGAGGATCGAAATAGGAAAAAAAAAAAAAAGAGTCCTGTGATTGAGCCTGGTTTATTATCAAGATTAGCAGAACTTAAAAAAGCAGAAGGTTTGGTGTCTGGAGGCAGGGAGTACAGGTCATAAGGTTGGCACACACTGTCACCTCTAGCTAAGGGTTCCTTAGATGAGAAGGTAAGACATTGGAAGTAGAAAAAGAATGCCCGATTCTTTCAGCTGCTTTACAGCACAATAAGGCAGCGAAGGTGGCTGGTACAGCTTTTGCAGACCTATTGGGTATGGTAGCAGGACAAATCATAGCAGTAGCTTTCAACAGACTGAGAAGCATCTGTCTCATAGAAGGGAAATAGAGAACAGCATTGTGTTTCAGAGAACTGCATGAGTAAACAATTCACAGAACAATTGTTAGTGTATTTTCAATGTACAGATAATTGGATAATGGATTTTTTTCAATGCTTGGCTATTTTCTTATCCCCCTTTGCTTAATGGCGAATAAGGCTGTGCGAAGCTGCGGCTCAGAGGAGCTAATTTGGTGGTTGATGTTGCCGTAGCTGGTAATTACAGAGTCACCATAGAAATCGACTTCTCGCTCCAAATATTTATGTTCAAGTGTTTGGATTTTTTAGAAAGAAATGATTTGAAAGATATGTATTCAGGGGCTGGCTTCATTCTGTACTATCATTCAGACTATATTGCTTGAATTCAGTTTTCTGGTCTTAAAATTAGAATAATATTGCTTCTGGCTAGCTCCCATGTGGTCTTGAGGCTCAAAAGGAAACTACAAAGTGCTGTGTAGCAGTGCTACTTAAAAATAATCACAGAAGTAAAAGGTCATCATATTGGTGCCCATTAAGTTAACTTCATTTAAAATTATACTGCTTGGTATTTTGTGTCTTAGAATGACAAACAATATTTAATTTATCCAATGTAATTTTATTTGTTATAGTTCCTTCCAGAATGACTAATATTCTTGATAAGACGATTACAACTAAACCAGATAGTGCCTGTATGACAGTGCCCTTGGGATTTGTGCTTAAACAATTATGTAGGAACACATACACTTGTACTGCTGCTGTTGAATTTTGCTGCCTGCTGGATTCTAAGAAGAAACTTGTTATATTGATTTTTCTGTTTGTAAAAGGTTGTTATATAACCTGTTTGGAAAGTGTGACTGTAGGAATTAGTAATGTTTATTGTAGGAGGGAGAATGTCTTATTTTATTTTTAAACTTTTAAAAAGTAGTTATTTATTATGTGTCTGTGCACATGCATATTGTCTGTGCATAGACACCTATGACATAGCATATACATATAGGTAAAAGGACAACTTATGAGAGTCATTTCTGTCTTTCTACCAAGTGGGTTCTAAGGATTCAACTCAGGTTTTAAGGCTTGGCAGATATTTTGCCAGCCTCTAAGAATGTCTTTAAATAGTATAATAAAAACTTTGTAAGAAGGTCTTTATGTGTGTGTAGAATGTGTAATATATATATATATATATATATATATATATATATATATATATCCTATCATCTATCTATCTATCTATCTATCTATCTATCTATCTATCTATCTATGAATCATCTGTGTGTATATCTGTGGATATTCCCACACAAACAGGTGTGTTCTTGAATGTGCAGATTCTAGAGGTCAATGCTGGGTGTCTTCAGCCTGGTCAGCTAAACAATGAGCTCCTGGGATCCACTTATCCCCACCTCCTCAGTGCTGGGCTACAGATGAATGCAGCTTTACGTGGGTACTAGAGATCTAACCTCAGTATGCAACAGATGGCTGAGCCATCTCCCCAGCCCCAAAAGGTTTTCAATGGAAAAATATTGTATGAGTCCTAACTAGTGACATTAGCTGAATATCCTACAGGGTCTTCAAGTGAATCATTAAAAGTGATAGAAAGCAATGATTGCCTAAAACAGGGATCCTGTCCGAAGCAGGAGCCAGAATGCAGGGACTCCCCAGTTGTTGGGCTAAGGCATTGGCTGGGGAAGGCTGAGTGAAGTATGGGACTGGTCTAATGTGGAGGAGTTGAGATGGGAGCATGTGGAAACTGCCAGTCAGTTACACTCTCTTCAGCTGGTTCCTCATGAAGAAAATCTGTGGAATTCTTTCATAGCCACCCGAGTAATTGCAAAGTGCTAGGAAAAGAATGGAGTCAAGAAGTATATGCTTGATTGATGGGCTCACTATTATTATAACACTATATTACATATAATGTTACCTATATTACCTTGGTTTATCATATAAACCAAGTATAGCAAATATAACTTTTTGTTTTGTTTTGTTTTGTTTTTTTCGAGACAGGGTTTCTCTGTGTAGCCCTGGCTGTCCTGGAGCTCACTCTGTAGACCAGGCTGGCCTCGAACTCAGAAATCCACCTGCCTCTGCCTCTCAAGTGCTGGGATTAAAGGCGTGCGCCACCACCGCCCGGCCAAATATAACTTAAAAATAAAATCTACAGCTGTGTCAAGGGACTGAACTGATTATAGTAGGAAGAGGAAACTTGAAGGATTTCTGATATTTCTCATCTTAATAAGGAAATGCAGGTTGAATGTTACTTGAAGTGAGTTCAGAAGAAGCTGAACTCTTTTCTTTGGAGGGCTACATTTTGCCAACATAGAGTTTTGAAGCAGGAGGGTCTGGGGTTGCCACACAGGTCAGTGGTATTTGATGCAAAGTACTCTAATGCTCAAGATTCTGGGTGTGATACAATATACAGGGTGATGTCGTCATCCACATGGGAAAATATGTATCCCCCCCCCAAGTTTACACTTAGTCTTTATTAATCATCTTTATTCCAACAATAAATTCTCACATTGAACCTGACCACAAGCACTGCAGTGTGCCAGGTATGGACATAAAATGTAGGATGATGGACATCCCTATGTATAGCTAGAACCTGCCTTCATCCAAAAGATGTTTTATTTGTGTATATTAATTATATAATATAATTGATTTCACTCTGACTCCTTCTTACATGTATATTATGTTCTTTAATTTTATTCAATCCGTCTATCACTTTCTCTTGCCCCTGATTCCCTTGCCTGATGATTCCTTTTCTTTTCTTTGCACAAATAGTACTGTTTCTATGTTTTTATTTTTGAAATAATCTAGAGTATTTGTATGGGAGAAAACGTGAAATTGTTTCTCTGAGCTTGGCTTATTCTTTTCTTTTATGCATTCTTCTCTTGGACAATATTCCATCCCATCTATTTTTCTACAAATCAAATCATTTTGCTCTTTTGAGATGTTTGCGTAAAACCAGGCTGTGCATAAATACCATATATATATATGTGTATATATATATATGTATATATACATATATATCTATATATGTATATGTATACATATATATGCATATATATGTATGTATATATACATACATATACACACATATCTATATATATATCTATATATATCTATATATACATAATCTCCAGTAACCTGCTGATTCCAATGAGTAGCATGAATAGTGCTATACTAGATCATGGCATGCAAATATCTGTGTTGTATGTTAAATAGTATTCCTTTGTGTTGATACCAAGACATGGTATAGCTAGCTCATATGACAATTAAGTAGCCTCCCTACTTATTTCATACCAGTTCACATTTCCACGGTGTGTGTGCTCCACAATTACTGTTCTTGATGATAGTAATTTTGGCTGGAGTGAGATGGGTTCTCAGTGTGGTTTTCCTTCATTTGCATTTTATCCATGGCTAAAGATACTTTTCAATGTATCCACCAGCTATTTGCACTTCTCCTTTTGAGAACTGTTCGCTCACTCCACTTCCCTGCTTATTGAGTAGATAACTTAGTGTTAAGATAACATGTTATCTACTACTCTGCATAATATGGATCCCAATTTCTTGTCAAAGAAAGGGGAAGCTTCCGCTCTCCCTTGTAGGCTGTCTCTTTCATTATTTTCTTTGCTGTGTGGAAGCTTTTAAATTTAAGCAATATTATTTTCCAAGGCTTGTTTTTATTTCTTGAGTTACTGGAATATTTTTTCTTCAGATAATTTTTACCTAAGTCTATATCTTGATTATTTTCTTCTATCAGTCTTAGTTTTGAGTATTATACTAAAGTCAAAAGGTGAGTTTTGACATCCCAGCAGTGATCAGTCTCTCCAGTCTACCCCACATTACTAGAAGAGGCCGAGAATGTTTTTTTTTTTTTCTCTTTTTGAAAACTTCACAGCAAAAGCTTAAAGATGAACCCAGACAATGAATAAGTGATTCAATATTCTTTAACCTTTAATGGCAATCAAATCCATAAAACTCAAGGGAATTAAAGACTTTATGAAGTATAATTATTAGTTTTGAAGAGTTAAAATTAAGTTAATTCACCAGTGGGAAAAAAATGCTAGAATAAAGTCAATTGGAGATGGTCTACAGAAAATGTTTGAGAAATGGACTATAGGCTAGCAATAGATTAAGGTTTAATTAATAATTACTGAAATCAAACAAAGGAATTCAGTCAGAATGCAGTAAAATAAAAGAGAATATGAAAAATCATTAAAACAAAAAGTTTATGCAGGTTCTTAACTCACTCTGTGTGTGGCTGGAGGCAAGGCTCACTGGCTAATAGCAAGGGCTGCTCTTACAGAAAACCTGGGTCTGGTTCCCAGCACCCACATAGTTGTTTATTTCAGTTTTAGGTACTGCAGTGATCTCTCTGGCCTCCTCTGCATGCACATGGTGCTTTAACATACATACAGACAAAACACTCAGACATGTAAAGAGAAAATAAATACATTAATTAAAATTATAAAAATTGCTGTACGCTTTAACAGATTTCCATGTAAAGGAGACACTTGTGTGACAGTACCTATGTTTCTTGATTGCTTCATTAAATGTTTATTAATAGTTAAATTAATGCTCAAGTCTAATAGGTTCAAAATTGTGACTTTTGCTTTCCTTCATTAGTCGACAATGTGGCATGTGCCATCATAGCATTTTCGTACAGACGTAGTATTTGTGTTTCTCCTCGTTGATACTACCCACCCTCTGTCACACATTTCTTCTTAGACCCTTACACTTTAAATATTTTTTATGTCAGTTTTCTATCAGAGATGTTCTGTTACTCTCACTACCATTTTCTTTTAGAGCCTCATTTTCTCCCTCTCATGGGCCTTTTTCTAATTTCCTGGTCTCTGCAAATACTCCCACACAAATACAGAGACATGGAAATTGAGAGATAATATTTGCATACTAAATAGAACATGCAGTGTTTGTCTTTATGAGCCCATGTTACCCCATCTGGTATAATATTTCTTGGTTAGATCCATTTGCTTACTAATTTCATAATTCTTTACCAATAAAGTTCCAGAACTTTTTTCATTATCTATTTAGTTGTTGATAAACATCTAGACTGATTCTATTTTCTTGATGCTGTGAAGAATGCAGCAGTGAACGTGGCTGTAAATATGTCTCTGGGGTAGGATATGCAGCACACTGGCTGTATGCTCTTGAGTAGAATAACTGGGAGGGTCGTAAATCTATTTTTGTAAAGAAGTTTCCATACTGACTTTGATTATGGCTGCACCAGTTTACATTCCCCTACCAATAGCAGATAAATGTTCCTATTTCCTCCCACCCTTTCCAACATTTTATTTTGTCATTTTTGTTCACTTGATGGTAGCTATGGATAGCCAGGAATGGTTTTAAGTGTGAATTTATTTGATGGATGTTAAATTTAAACCTCTTTTACTGTGGTGTTTTGTGTGTGTGTGTGTGTGTGTGTAAGAAAGGGGAGAGAGAGAGAGAGAGAGAGAGAGAGAGAGAGAGAGTCTTGTGTCTATTTTGGTTCATTTCTGGAACCAAACTTTTTTCAAAGAATCCAATTCTAGTCTTCATTGTAAAATTTTTGACTCCTATGATTGGTTACATCTATTTTCTTACAAATTTTATAATTCTTTACCAATAAATTATAATATTTCAGAATTATATATAATTATAATAATTCCAGAACTTTTTCTCATTATCTGTTCATTTGTTGATAAACACCTAGACTGATTTTATTGCCTTGATACTGTGACAAATTCTGCAGTAAACTAGGATGAAAAGACAGTCATTATTAATGTTCATTTTAATAAAATTTAATATGCAGACAGACCAACATATATCCACACATATCATTAAATATATGCATATCATAAAGATAATATACTTCATGAGTTAATATTTTTTTAAATTCAGCTTTCATTCAGGTACATTGTTTAACTTTCAAGACCATAAATTGTGATAGAATTATATGTATTTAATCATTTATTTTATCCTGTTTTTATTATATATAAAATACTTAGAATAACAATACTAATATGGTCATCATCGATATGATTATAGAACAGTTCTAATTGCTGCATATACCATCCATATCTTTGTAGGTGTACTATACTGACAAGATCTTAGAGTATAACTGTTACTTATCTGTTACTTATCTTTTTCCATTTAACTCTCATTTAGTTTTAGGTTTAAATGTAAATTATAACACTCACCACAGATGCTTATTTTTATATTTTGCCACTCATCTTGATTGTTAAGTTTCTACTAGATTTCTAAGAAAATGCTCGTAAGTATTTCATGGTTTCTTTTGTGTTAATAGTAAATTGGCTGTGCTATTTGTACTGAAAATGTGGTTTTGCTGGGTATAAAATTCTTGAAATACATATTCTGACTCTAAAACTCTCATCTATGTTATTTCATTGCCATTTAATGTCAACGTTTTTAAAATCTGATGAGTATCCAACTTTATTTTAATTTAAGTTGCATACTCCTTATTAAAAATATCCAAAGAAGATATTTTCCCCTTGGAAATTCAGTTATTTCACAAGTGTAGAACTTAGTGATTATAGTATAAGTTGTCAAGTACACGTGGGTCTTTCCGTTCTGAAGCTTTAGGTCTGTACTTCCGGAAGGTCTCCTTGAATCAGAAACTTTAACATTTGCAATGTTTTCTTGCCTTTTTTTTTTTTTTTTTTTTTTTTTTTTTTTTTTAATGTCTCATGGAATCTTAGGATATGTATCTTGAATTATCATCTTTCAAAGATAACATTCCTAGTATTTTATTCAATGTTTTTTCTTTCCTCTTAATTTATTTTCGTCTTTTATTATTTGAAAATATCAAGTAAAAAGCTTCTCAATTTTAGCGTGTAGTCCCATGAAAGTCAGGACATTTGCAGAGCCTTCTTCTAGCAGCATCACAGAAGATGTGGGACAATCTCCATCTCTCTCTGAACTCCTTGGCGCCCCCGTGTGGCTTTCTCCCACGCAGTTTCTGGGATTTATGATTATACCTCTCTGATTTATGTTGTCTTTAGAGGTTTATATTTATGATAATGCCATATAAATGATATAATAGAGTATCAAGACTGCAGAGTTTCTGTTACCGGTGCAAAACATCCAAGGCACACCATTGTTACATTCCTCCTGACTTATTTTATTGCTGAGTAATAGTCCAGCGTTTCATTCCAGAGACGAAGAGCACTGAGTTGTTTCTAGTGATGGGACATTATGAATGAACCAGATTCAATAATTTGAGAAAATAAATTTTTGTGTAAAACCCATTTTTATTTTATTTGAATAAAAGTAAAACTTCTGTTTGAAACAGTGCTGAGCAAAGCATTCTGGAGCTTGGATGGCTGAGACCGGAAAGGATTTGTATTCAGGAGATGGCCGGCTAATGTCAAGTTCCCGATCTCTTTTTAAAAAATCAGGTCTGAAAGAGTCTTTCATTGTCACTTAGCTTCATCAAATAAGATGTTGTCCTTTAAATAATCTCATTCTCTCCCTTTAGGAAAGTGTAGATAAAGTTCTGTTTCATACCTCTATGTTCCTCAAAGGGGCTAGGTACTGTTCTAATCCCTTAACATGAATTTTGTAATTTGTAAACTAGGGTTATCCATCCTTTTCTTTTGGTTGCAATGAAAATTTAACATAATATTATAAGAGTGAGAAGGACAAATAAAAACTAAATAACTTTATATGAAACCCAGGTGCTTATTGAAGGGCTATAAACATGCTGCCAAGCACAACCAATGAATTTCATATTTTTGACAAATACACATTTTATTACAAATGACCTTACTATTTATTATAGGCATTTAAATGCTGATAAATAAGGTACAATCCTACTTTGCATAAAAGAACAAGTCATGTTGCTATGAATTTGTACATGCATATGTAAATTACTTCTTTGGGGTATATATTAATAAATAAAATATTCATGAACTGAGGCCTTACAATGAAAGATTTAACCCCGTGATAGCTAAGCCCTTTACAGTTGTTCTAGCAGTAGTGAACATTGTTTTCCCTTGGGAAGAGGTTTTAAAAATACAAGTGGTATGAAAGACCCATATATATGGCCATGACCTTTATTGGATAACTTCAAATATTCTAATGTCCTTTATATTTTTATGGTGGATGATCTTTTCTCTAGATTCATTTTTGTAAAAACATATATCACAGGTGCTGTGTGAGCGGTCCTGATGCAGTGTGATGCAGGATTCAAGGAGATATAGATTCAGGTGTTGGATTAGAAGGGTAAGAAGGGAAGGCTTTGTGATAAAGGTGGTATTGGATCTGCAACTTATACACACTTTATAAAATTATGTATGCAATATACTAAGCTGGCTTCATATAAAGTATTCCTCCCTTAAAAAGTTTACTCTTTTGTTTTTGAGAATTTCATACATCATTTCACCTTTTCTCTCTCAACCACTCTGCATGCCCTGCTGCTACTCATAAAATTCATAGCCTCTTATCTCTTATTGTTATATAAATATACATATAAATTTATAAGTAAAAACTATTGAATTCAATAGTATTGCTTGTGTGTATTTACATTTAGTGTTAACTACTTGGGGTCGCTACTATGTAGACTTATCCCTGGATAAGACTGGTTTTCCACCATTAATTACTTGTAGCCCTTCATCTGTGGAAAGGGCATTGTAAAATTTCCCGTATCCAAATTGTCATGTCAATAGATGATGACATTGTTCAGTGGTTGATTAGGCAACCAACCATATTGTTGTAATTTTATGAGTGCAGCTTCCCTATCATACACAGAAAACACTACCTCAAAGTAGATGTCCTGTCCTCTGCGTCCTACAATTATTCTTCTCCCACTTCTGCAATGTCCTGTCAGCCTTAGGAGTAAGGGTTGTGTTGTAGATGTATCAGTTGGAGCTGTGCACCGAGTAGTCAGTTGCTATCTGCATTTTGACAAGTTGTGACTTTCTATAATGGCTTCTGTTTGTTGCAGAAAGAAACTTATTTGGTGGAGCATGAGAGATACATTTATCTGTAGGTATAAGGATAAGTAATTTCAAAGGTGCTTAGATTATGCTATTTGTTTAGTAAGTTTTCATCTAAGAACCATGGCTTTACCAGCCATTGATAGTGGGCTAGGATTACAGTCAGTCACTCATTATGCCTTATTGGGCAGGCTTTTAATCCTATTAGAAGGCTGTTGATTACCCCAAGAATGTAAGTGGCACTGTTTCCCCTTTCAGAATATCTTGCAATTCTGGCCATTGGTGTGATCTGTAGACATTATCCACAGAGAAGAGTACTGGTTGCTTTCTTTCCATTGGTAGCACATCTACCTCCATCTGGTACTGTGACCGCCAGTCCCCAGGGCAGAAGTACCCAGGCCCAGTTCAGCTTGATGCCTCTACATTGTCTGTAAGAAATGTTTAGTGATAGGGTCTCACCTTTAATTTCTGTGTGGCAATGAATTGCAAAAGTAATAGTTTAGATTGTTTTGAGAGTCTTTTGGTCTTCCCTGACCAATAATTTGAAAGGCAGTTTTCAGTTTCTGAAACTATTTTTTCCAATAGTTATCACTTTTGTGGGGAGTTCTGTCACCTAAAGTGGTAAAAATTCATTATATATATTTTTTTTCAAAAAATTTTAGTACAATTTATTCTGCCTCTATATATTTCCCTTTGGGCTGCTCCTTTCTCCTCAAATAAATCCTCTTGCTCTGATTTTTAGAAAGTTTAACATTTCTTTTCATTATTGGTTGAACAAATAATTGAAATAAATAAATACTCTATAGCCTGATTGGTGATGATTTTTTAAATCCCCTTTGATCTTTTTTTGGCCATTATTTTAGAAAATAACATTAAAATATATTTCACACAATATAATGTTTTTATTAATTTACCAATATCCTACATTGTATCTGTGTTTGCTGTCAACTGGCATATTTCAGCTAGAGAGTTGTTTTAAAATTTAATAATCCCTTAAAAACCCTAATAGGTCATTCCATGTGAACATTATTCTGTAGAGATCAAATAACCACTGTAGTCACTTTGCTAAATATGCTTTTTAAATGTAAAAATTTCAAAAATGGCTTTTTAGAGTAATAAAAACAGTCCAAGCTGTAAGAGGAACATACTTTTATACAGGAAAAATTATCATAACATTTCAAAGCAGGAGAAAGCATAGCACATGGCCAGTTATTGTTTATAACTGACAATAATAGGACTTCTGGCATTGCTTTACTAATGGGCTTAGCAATGAAACTACTGTGTCGTGGAGAGTGTATAAGATTTCTTACAAAACATTTTGGACCTATGCCTCTCTTTGGCCACATCTTATTTTTGTCTTTAGAACTTATAAGAAACTTGGAGTTGTATTGAAACTCTGTCATCCGTATGAATCTTTAGACATTTTCTAAATGTGTTTGTGTGTAGTTAGAGGGGTGATATGTATGCAGTACCATGTAAAGTACAAATAGGATGGCATTGATCTACTGAATGCAGTGAATGCTCAGATTTCATTGTTTTATTCCATCATTGGCTGATACTCAGCATTCAAAAACATCCATGAGGTGTAAGATCTATAATTATGTTGGCCTTATCTCCTTCATATAGCACCTAATGTGAATTCACATGTCTTTGCCATTTTCAATAAAATATTGGGAAGCATTAAATGCAGCACTTCTTAACTGATACCTAGAAGATACTACCCTAGAACTAACAGTTGTTTTAATAGAACCAAAATATTTTATCCTTTTTAAATGTATTTAAAACCTGATTTAAAAGATATATAGTGAAGGGAGATACTCACAAAGCCAGATTTACAATGAATGTTTAAATGAATTTATGATGCATTTTAAGGTCTTATTACTTCTGTAATGCAAGCACAACAAAGTAGCTTTCAGGTTCGATCTGTATCTTCTGGGTAAACCAAGTCACTGTCAGCCTTCTCTGTGCTTTGTTTCACTGGGGTTTTCTAGGCTCATGATCGTCCTGAATTTTCCTGGCTTGGCTTGAGAACTCCAGTGCAGGTTTTGACTTAATGATTGTCTCATGGTAGGCACCATTTAGCCACTTCTTTGGGAAGCTCATGTTGTACACTAGGGCCTCTATTTTTATTACCTTCTCTCTTTCAGGGGTGGCCTGTGAGTCTTAATCAGTGTTCCATTGCTGGTAAGAGACACCATGACCATGGCCATGGCAAGTCTTACAACAAGAATGCATTTAACTGGGCTCTGTTTACAATTTCAGAGGTTTAGTCTGTTATTGTTATAGCAGGGAACATGGTGTAGTCATGCTCAGAGTTCTTCATCTGGGTCTGCAGGCAGCAGGAAAGAGAGAGAGAGAGAGAGAGAGAGAGAGAGAGAGAGAGAGAGAGAGAGAGAGAGATTAGGTCGACTGGGCTTCTGAAATCACAAAGTCCACTTCCAACAAGGCCACACTTACTTCAATAAAGCCGCACCTCCCAATTCTTCGAAATAACCCTACATTCTGATGACTAAGCATTCAAATTGATGAGCTTCTTGGGTCCTTTCTCATTCAAACCAAGATACCTAGAGTTTCTTTTTAGCCATCCTCTGTGCTTCACTGGGAAAGACTGCTTGGGATTCTACCTACATTGGCTCAACCTCTGGAAAGGACAGAAAATGGGTCAGCTCTCAAGACTCTTGTGTGCTGAGACTTGACCTGTATATCATAACCAGCTGATGCCAGTTGGCATGGTCAGTCTGCTAGGATTCAACTTGCCAGAAACTGACATGGGATTGAAGCTTTCTGTCTTTAGATTCTGACTGTTGTCGTGACTCCTATGACTCAATGTTTCTGAATACCAAGGCTTTGGTGAGAGAAGGTTAGGCTAAGAGGATGGGTTCCATGTAGTTTTCATTATATACTCTTTCCAAATTATTTCATCCAACTCACAGATGAATATCCACAATTCAAACAAAGGTGCTTTCATAAGCATATGTTTTCTTTATACCTACTGTTAGTTATAACCTACAATAGAAGAAATTCTTTTCAGATTTTTTTTTTGCTAGAAATCCTCTATGAGAAATATAATTTCTTATTAGCCTTAGGAATCACACACTGATTTATTATTTTTAATAAATTCAATTCATTCTATTTGATTTTCTTAGAAAGAGACCTGTTCTCAAAACCATTCAAACTGATTTTCTGATCTGTGTAGGAATCTTGAGAAGTTTGATAGGTAATTCCATAAACCTTTAGTTTATAACTTGATACTTATGATAGCACAGAGTTTTAGAAATAACTTACTGGCATAAGGCATGATTGAGTCTGAATAACTGGTCACATTTAATAACAATACAAGAGGCAGTATAACCTCTCTTTTTGATTTTCTGTTCCACAAATTCTAAGAACCCATTCTTTGTCCTGGCATCAGCATGTCTCACCTGTTGGTCTGGCAGGCACCATGCTCCTTCAGCATCCTGCAGGATAAACACAAATATGCCCTCTTCCCCATATTTAATACCTGATCAGGATCATGCGTTATGCCAGTAAGTGGATCCTTCCCTTTCACCTATGTATAAGTATGCCTAGTTGTAGAGTGTCATAGACACTCGGCAGAAAGTTCCTTGGCATTCAATTTCTTTAAAAAAAATTAAAATGAAAATAAAAAGAACATGATTTAAGTAAATTTGTGGTGTACAGGGATATATTTCCCCTTTTTTATTTTATGAAGATATTGTTTTAAAGTTCCATGGGCCTGTTCCACCATCTCTTGTCCTTGACAATTATAATGAATCCCAGTAATATGGGTAAAGTTAAATTGCTGCTAAAAAGTCTTAAATGTTTGACTGCCATAGCAAGTTCCATTATCTGTTTTTTTTTTTTTGTTCATTTGCTTGTTTGTTTTCTTTTTTAATTGGGTATTTTATTTATCTACATTTCAGATTTTATCACCTTTCCACATTCCCCACCCCCAGAAAGCCCCTAACCCATCCTCCCTCCTCCTATTTCTATGAGGGTGTGCCCACACCCATCCATCCACTCCCAACTTCCCTCCCTTGAATTCCCCCTCAGTCAATCCAATATTGCAAATAATAGTCTTCATTTGGTAGTCTGGTTCTGGACATTTTCAGAGACATATATGGAAGTTAGCTGCAATTCTCTTTGATGTTATGTTAGCAAGAGATAAAGTTGGGGCAGGATCTGGATTTCAAACAGGTGTTAGCACATGTGTTAAGGCTTTTTAATTGTAAAGTTAAAAATACTTTTGTATTTTCTACAGTATTTAATGTAAGTTGCATTGATTGTACACCTTTTAAATGTGTTTGTGTTTTGAAATCCTGCATGTCAGTTATGAAGGTCTATCAATCAGCTTTTGTTTTAGTACCCTGAGTATCCCAGAACCTTAGTATTCTAAAAAATAGCTTGTAGTATTTTTAGAATACCAAGGAATTACTGGAAGAAATAGGCAGGTTTTAAGCAGAAGCAAGAGGGTAGTGGGCTTGATTATTGCTGGTATAACAACTTTAATTACATTAATTGCTAGCACCACTGCTTCTGCAATTGCAGTGACACAAGAAGTTAAGACAGCTACTTTTGTTAATCATTTAGCAAAAAAAAATGTTACTAATGTGCTGAATATACAAGAGGATTTAGATAGGCATTTGGAAGAATGGATTGATGCTCTTTATCCTAATCAAATTACTGGAAGGAGGTTCAGAATTTAAGGGTAAGGGGCCAACTCAAGTGTCAAGCAAAATAACATTGGATTCATGTTAGTTCTAAAATATACAGTGGTAGTCAAATAGTAAGAAGTAAATGACACTTGCAGTGTATTTGGCATAATTCTAATACCTCTTTGGAAGTTTTAACTATACATAGGGAGCTTATGAATTTCAAGAATGCTGCTCTTCTGAGTGTTGTTGCAGTAGATACTGCAGATAAACTTACCCATGGCCTGAGGTCAATATTTCTATTTTGTTCAAGCTTCAAAAATGGCATATATAGCTTGATCATGCTAGTCCTTTTTGTCCTGGGAATACTTTTACTCCTGCCCATTATGTTAAAGCTTGTCTTTAACAACATCAACATGTTGGCAGCCAAAGTACATGGCTTGAACCTGAAAATGGACCCCTAGACAGAGTTATTAAATTAACAGGCTGGCAAGCCAAAGACGGGTAAGATTCTGCACAGAGCTTTACCAACCTAAGACAGAAGTGCACTGCTTTTGATAATGCATATTTCATGACGGGTAAGGTAGGTATTCTTGTCATAATGACCTAAGACAGACTCAGTCTTGTTAATGAAATAAAAAAGGGGGAGAGACAGAGAGCCTTTGGGGCTGCTTGGCAAGAATCTGACATTGGCCAAGGACATGGAAGTAGGCTTCAGGCGGGAATCAGATATTAGGCTAGAACAAAGAAGTAATTTCATGCAGGAATCTAAATATTGGGCTAGAACAAAGAATTAATTTTAGACAGGAATCTACATTTTAGGCTAGAACAAGGAAATAGGCTTCAGACATGAAAATGACCTTGCTGTAGGTCAGGGAAGTAGGCTCAGGTACTTTGGTCATCCTGATAAGCCCTTAGAAATAGTTATCACACACAGAGAAACCCTGTCTCGAAAAAACCAAAACAACAACAACAAAAAAAAAAAAAAACAAAAAAAAAAAACAAAAAAAAAAAAGAAAGAAAGAAAGAAATAGTTATCACAGGAGTGTTAACTTAACTGGGTTTAATGCCTTGCTCTTTCTTTGACTGTTTGTGTTTATTGTATTGCTTGTTCCTTGACTATTTGCATCTATTTTATTTCTAGACCCTCAACCTAGAACTGACCTTAATACATGCATGCAATTAAAATGGCATAAAAGCATAAAGGAGGAGGGGGATGGGATAGGGGCTTCTAGGGAGGGGAAATGGGGAAGGGGATGACATCTGTATTGTAAATAAATAAAATATTCAATAAAAATTAAAAACAAAAGAACGATGGTAGATGCAAACCTGTCTTAAGTAGCTGGATCTTACAAAGGGAAAAGGCTTTGACCTCTAGGTACACTATGTATATGTCCTATGCTCAAAAATATCTTTTCAAAAACTCATTTGATTTTGATTTTTTTTTGTTTTGTATACCATTCTCAGTCCTTGATAATAAATGTCTCCAGATATATAAAATGAGAATGGTAAGAAAAATGAGAGAAAGATTCTACAGGTTTTCATCCTGCTGCATATAAATCAGGACTAAGCTGAACAGAATTGTAAAACAGCACACAGGAAAGAAATAAAAGGGAAAATCAAACACAGGGATTGATTTTCTCAACCAAGTAGTTCACAGAAGACCTTGCTATTCCTGCAGCTCATCTGGCTTGTCCTGGGTCACAAGGTTTGTTTGACCCCAAACTCCTGGTTGTCATGTCACTGTTACTTTATATAACACTATCTGGACCATTCTGAAAAGCCGAAAGTGCACATGCTGTACCAAAATATAAGATTGCTTTAAAAAAGTACAAATTCTGTATTAAAATAGAGTGGGACTGATTATAGTTAGCTCTTCTTGAGTCCCACATATCATGTGCTAGAACGAAAAATCTTTCTTACCCTGGTTATAAGACATTTTCTCCTCTTCTAACTGCTTCTAGGTCTACCTTTCCCTGCCCACCCGACTTAATGTTCTCTTTTCCCTCTTTCCTTCTCTCCCCCTCTCTCTTTTCCTTTTTCTCTCCCTCCTTCTCTGTCTCAAAGGAAATAAAAACTGACAACAAAATGAAGATCAAGCCAAACAAAAACCTAATTTGACAGAAATACCCAAACAAACAAAATCAACCAATAAATCTATCAAAAATTGTGGAGTTTGTTTCATGTTGGCCAACTACTCCTCAGTATGGGGCCACCCCTGCAGTGTGGTTGATATACCCAGTGACATTCCATTGGAGAAAAATGTTTTTCCCTTTGTCAGCAGGTATCAATTGCAAATAACATCTTGGTTAAGGGTGGGACCCATATCCGCTTCCTATTCTTAGTGCTGGCACTTGGACTGGCTTGAACCTGGGTTTTGTTTACATTGCCACTGTCTCTGTGTGTCCATTTGAGCATTAGCTGTGCTATCCAGCCTGCAAGACAGTGTTTCTTGGATTCGTTTATCATCTCTTGCTGTTAGAATCTTTCTGCATCTTCTGCGTGATCTTTTAGTCTTGAAAGGAAGGGTTTGGTAAAAACATACACATTAGGATTGTGTGCTCCAAAGTTTCTTATTGGCTGTAAGTTATTCAGTTGTGGGTCTCTGTGTTAATCTCTATCTACACATTTGGCAATTAAATCAATTGTTATATTTCCCTTTGGCTAATTTCTTCTGTTATATAGAACTATGTTCCAACTTCTCTTAGATAAAACTGAGTTTGTACACTGGCACAAAGGTAAATAGACAGTTGTGATTATTATTATTATTTTTTTACATCATGGGTGAGTGCAAAAGGAGATTATTTTGAGAAAATACATATGATAAGAAAAACCCCACTGAACTCTTTCAAAAAGTTATCCATACATGTGAAAGACTTTTGAAGTATATTGTAATGTTTATATCTGAATTATGTATAAAAACCAAAATACCATATTGACTATAATTTAAATAAAAGCAGTAGTAAAGTGATCATGCATTTTGTACAAAATAAGTTATGATATTATACTAAAATGTAGTATTAACCACTGACATTAGAGAATAAGGATAATTATGTGATTTAAAATTTTTATGAGTGCCATAATATTGTATCATCATCATTAAATAATTTCATGGAAAATATTAAGAGAAATAGATCAAAATATACCTGTGCTTGGTATTGGCAGATGGATATGTATTATCCATAGATTTTTTTCTCCTCTGAATTTTAGTTTTTCTTTTAATTATCAGTTGTCCCACATGCTCAGGACTAGTACACTCATTTAAATAAGCAATATGGAAAATAGGAATCATTCTTAAGACTTTTAGATTGTTTTTAAGTGCAGTGTTCAAAGAAACTTTTTGAATCAGGGAATTAATAATGTTTTTAGTTGTGCGATATCTCAGTCACTTGTAGTAACACAAAATATGAAAAAAAAGATATTAACTAGAAAGATCATCAATCTTTAAACAGTGGAGTGATTTCTTAGCATTTTGAGTGGGGCAGGATGTTTGTGTGTCTCCTGCTGCTATATACAATTGAGCACTGCTGTTATTAGTTTCAGAATGAAGGACACCACAGGCTGAAAGAGAAGAGGGGATGAATAGCTCTTCCAGTTTCTCTTACAGAAGCTCCCTGTAATCAATCCTGCTAGAATGAGCTGCAGATACAAACAGATCTGCTTTCTTAAATTCTCTGGCTGCACCCACAGTCCACAACACACTAGCTGAAGCAATCTTCCTTTCAAAATATCGATTTCCTATGGAATTGCCATTTGAAATGATGGATCTGCAGTTGGACTGGGACCTAGTGGAAGCCAATGGCTGTGTTTGTGTTGCAGGCATGAATCCTGATAGGCTTTGTCCTCTACACAAAGGACAAAAGGGAAGGAAAGGAGTTGTTAGAGTTGGGAGAAAGATGAACGCAAATACTTTAATGATCTTCCCATTTACAAAGCAATTTCAAATATGTTAGCACAGATCTATGCACCCATTATTTCACTATTGAAGGTTTGTTGTTATTATTATTTCAAAAGTCAAAGTACTTAAACTTATAGCTACTTCGTTTTTAACACAGATGCTGGACACTTTGCTCTACTGGATAGTATATTATTTATTATATATTTTTTATGTCCCAGAAGAGATTTGAAGGTTGATACTTGGATCAAATTGCTCACAGTATCTTCTTTGTTGTCCAAATGTCCTCCATAACTTTGCATTTAAGACAGATGTGGTATCTGTTTTTTTTCCCTCCATCTTTCTCTCTCTCTCTT
The DNA here is from genome assembly GCF_011762505.2 of Arvicanthis niloticus. Taxonomy (NCBI): domain Eukaryota; kingdom Metazoa; phylum Chordata; class Mammalia; order Rodentia; family Muridae; genus Arvicanthis; species Arvicanthis niloticus. The sequence continues at coordinate 7,133,033 of NC_047674.1, read as the reverse complement.
TTGTTTTAACTATGTGGTATGCGGTGCATGTAGATGCATGCAGTATATGCACGGGTGTGCTTGTCTATTGTGTACACACATGGGTTGGCCAGGATTTGATGTGGCGTTGGCTTTCACTCCACTTTATTATTTTTTCAGTGGAGGTTTTCATTGATGCTGGGTATCATCATTTCAGAAGTGGCAGCCTGTTTCAGTTTCTCAAGTCCTGGGTTACAGATGCACTGCATGCCCAGATTTTTTATGTACATCCTAGGATATAAACTCAAGTGCTTATAATTGCACAACAAGGTCATTACCCACTAAGCCATCTCCAAGTTACCTCTCCTTCTGGTCTAATGTCATAGATGCTAGAACCCTTTCCTATCCTCTGAGATGTGGATTTCATCTGATATAAATATTCCTTTTGTAGTGCACCTTGGTTGTCTTTTACTACTTTTAGGACACACACAACACACACATGCACACGCACACGCACACGCACACACACACACACACACACATACTATTACACATGACTTTGATATCAGACTATAGATTTTAAACTACTTTGTAGGGAAATGTATATCTAAAGTCATATATATATATATATATATATATATATATATATATATATGTATGTATCAAATATAATGATCTCAGCTAAGCCAGCTCTTAGTAATGAAATTCAGTTAATGGATAATATATTCTATATGCCATGACTAACTTCATCTGATACATGGAAAAATAAAATTGCTCATATGAATCAGGTATCACCATATTTTGACACATGTACATATAGTACTATATCAAGATCAGATTAAACATTTATTCTTCAGACACAGAGCATTTTTATGGCTTCTCAAGGACTTTCATCAGAATGACCATTCTGATTTTCTTGAGACAATTTGACTATTAGCTAGCAATTTCTTTACTTCTCTGTCTTCTGTTTATGCCTTTTGCATTCTGTAATTTTATATAGTACTATGATATGGATCTCAGGAATCACATGTAAACTTTTCAGAATTTTTCTCTAAGTAGCATTACATAGTAGCTGCATGATTTTTTTTAAAAGGGTGCATTTCACTGTAGGAACCTAAAGTTCTGTTTTTGTTTGTTTGTTTGTTTCTCACACTTTGACTTATGTTTTGCTTTCTTGTAATTTTTAACATAAAACTTGTTGGCTCTTAGTAAGGTTCCAGACCTCCAGGATGACCGTGAGGTAGAAGTGTTTAACTATTTGTAAACAATGCCAATAATGAATATATAGAATAACTGTTATAATGTTGTAATAATTACAACTATCCTATATGAAACCATTTGATAAATGATAATGCTAGGAGATTGTATAAGTATATGTATATGATATATATATGATGTATATGTGTATGTATGTGTATGTATATGATGTATAAGATGTATATGTGTGTGTATATGTATAATGTATAATATATATGAATATATGTATATGTATACACACAGAGAGAAGGGAGAGAGAAACACACACACACACACACACACACACACACACACAGAGAGAGAGAGAGAGAGAGAGAGGGAGAGAGAGAGAGAGAGAGAGAGAGAGAGAGAGAGAGTAAATAGACAGGGAGAGGGAGGCAAGACCAGACAGAGAAATGGAATAAAAGTTGGCCCCAAATTCTGCTCATTCCTACACATTTCGTGAAGAGTCACTATAGTCTTCAATGTCACTGTCATACACGCACAATCTTGCCTTCATTTTGTTTCATGGTACACTTTGTTTAGTGTTTATATTTATTTTGGAGATAGTGGTTTACATGAATGTTAGGTGACATAGAACATAAAAAAAATGTATGACTATGATTCCATCAGTCCAATGAGTTTGTAGAAGAATGCAGAAAGGAGTGTTCATTTGGCAGATGTTTACTAGTGATGGTTTTACATCAAAGCAGCATTATATCACTGAATAATTAAAGTACTGTCCAGCATGAAGAACTATTGCTTTGGAGATGAATATATATGGCAGGATTCAGGGGCTCATTTATGTGACTAGTCCTCAAAATATTAATTGGATATCTTTATATTAAAAGCATGAGTCACATAGATATCAAATGTAAGGCAATTTGACTCTTAAATAATAAAGCAGGTGACTACTTTAAAATATCTCTCAACAATGTGTTAATACAAAGGATAAATACATGTTTTCTAGGTGACTTTCAGTTAGACATCTTTTATCCTCATACCCTGTGTTATAGCATTTTTAATTAAAATTCCATACCAAAACAACAGTATTTTTAAAGAAAAAAAATCCGTCCTTTTCTTGAGAATAACTTTTGTTGGACCATATGAAATTATCTTACAAATAAAAACTGATTAGACATAAACATAGAAATATGTTTGACATGCATTTTATGTTTGTAAACAGATTTTCATATGTCATTTTTGTGCTTGTGTGATGTTGACAGGAATCTGTGTCATTTGGGGAACTTCTTGCTTAGACCATTGCATTCTAGTTAATGAATCAAGCAAGTTCTATTTGGTGTCAAGTGAAGCAAGCTAAGTTTGCTGCTTGGTTCTTATGGTAAATATGTACCATTTCTTGAACATCTTTTTCCAGACAAACATGAATTTCTGATATTTATCTATCCTATTTACTAGTCACTGATATTTGTATTAGTAAGCGATGCTATTTCCCATCTAACTTTTGTATGATCATCATGCATGCATAATTTTGAGCTCAACTATTTACATACTGTCATGCAGTAAACAAGGCATTTTTTTTTTCTAGAGAAAATATATGAAGGGAGTGAAGAATAGTTTATGTGAGGCATTTGGCAATTCTAACTCTAATGTAGATTTAAATTAGGTTTCTGAAAATGATTAGACTTCATAAGTTCTGAGATTATCTCTAGGTAGGCTTATAATTGAGATTCTAGAAAGACTGGAAGGACAATTATTGATAACTCTTGGATCTAAGTCTTCAGATTATAGGTATTGAAATTGTGTTAACATCTATTGGTGTTTAGTCATGAACTCTGGGATAGTAATGCACCCACGGAAGTTATTGAATATATAATAAACTAAGGAGAATTAAAATATTAATTTATTATCTCATGCAAATTTTATATGTAGAATCTGTTTCCTGTTAATTATTTGGAAAGGAAGTGGTATACAGGTGGGCCAAAATTCAGAAGTTTATGAATTAAAGTTTATAACAAGCTTCTGAGTGACTGTGGCATATCATGCATTAGTGATTCCCAAGAGCCACGCTTGGTCTTGTAACAGTCTTGTATTATCTTCCAACTCATAGCTAGCATGAAATTTAGAGAATGGATCAGTAAGCTGTTAGGTAAACATTGTTCTAGTGAGTTACCAAATCTGGATGAAACCTCAGATGTCAAATGTTTCATCTTATATCACCTAAGTGGGAAATGTGTGTAAAGAATAACTTAATCTGGGCATGTTGACACATGTTCTGGTTAACTCAATACAAAATACAGCTATATAAGAAGAAGAAAGCTTAATTGAAAAAAATGCCTACAAAACACTTTTCTGTAGGCCAGTTTTGTAGGATGTTTTCTAGATTGATTATTGATATAGGAGGGCCTAGCCCATTGTGAGTGATGCCACCCCAGGACAGGTAGTCATGGGTGATATAGGAAAGCAAGCTAAGGAAACCATGAGTAAGCAAGCCTATAAGCAGCGCACGTTCATCTGCCGCTCCTGCCTCAAGGCCCCTGTCACGTTTCAGTTCCTGCTCTGAGTCTCTTCAGGGATGAGTTGTGTTGTGGAACTGGAAGATGGAATAGAGCTTTGCTTCCGAAGTTGCTTTGGCTCATGTTGTCTTATAATAGTAATTAAAACCCTTGCCAAGACACACCCTTCCAGGTTATTTGGAAAGCTGAGTCAGGGGGATTTCAAGTTAGAGGCCATCCTGGGTAGCATACTCAGAACCTATCTCACAAGAAAAAAAAAATACAACAAAAACATTAAATGCTAAAGGGTGGTTTAGCATTTGCTTAGCTTGTGGAAACCTTGTGTCCAATTGCTAGTAACACTCACAATAATAATAATAATAAATAATAAATAATAATAATAATAATAATAATAATAATAATAAATAGTAATAATAGTAATTATTATTATTTAACTTGCGAAGATGAAATATTGCAAGTAGCATTTTGAGATAAAGATTCATCTTTTCTGAATTAGAAACAACTAGAAAGAATAAGTAAGGAAGAGTTGTTTATCAGTAGAAGTTGTTTATACATTTTTTTCAATAAAAATCAACATTTTGTACTAATTTTTGTGAGGCTGAAGGAGACGACATTAGATAAGCTTTTGGTTATGGAATAAAAGTTTCGGCCAAGGTTTTGCTTTTGTATCGTTGAAAAGAATTCTATTCTCTGAGTCCTAGTTCCTAACAATATGGGTAATCAGAAATTTGGAGGGGAGAAGAAAAGAAAAGCCCAGTCTTTCAGGATGTCAGGAAAGGGCATGAGGAAGCGTTAGACAAAAAGAACACACACACAAAGGACCCCGAATGGAATGAATATCCAGCTTGTCACAAAAATGCTTAATGATGGAGGGAAGATAAATTTGTCCGTTTCTCATGTTGAATATTCATCATACAGTTGATGCAGCTGTATCTTAGAATGCCATTCCCCCCTTATAAGCATAAAGCAGATTACTAGTTTATTCTTAGGCAGTGTATTATGCACCTTACATGCTGAAATGGGCTATTGATAAGCAGTAATTTAAATGGCTATTTTGCTATTCTCACTTGTTTTTTTACTGTGAGACCATATTTATGGTACACAGTTTGCCTAAGTTTTTTTTAAGTAAAGTTAAAAATTGTGCAAAAATGAAATTTTCTTATTTTATACTTATGTCATTCTGATTAACTAACTCAGTGTTTAAAAAAAATCTAGAACATATTCAGAGCACACATTTAATATATGATTGTGCCTGAACATTGTCCATGTTTATTTGCTAGTAATTACTCATCTTAGTTACTTCTGTAGCAGGGTACATAGCTAATCACACCACCTTACACACAACAATTTATGTGATTTAAAATTTACAGAGCTATGGATTTGAAATAGTATTGATATCATCATAGTAGACTTTGTAATTATGTGTCTCGATGTAATTTAAATGACCCTTTCATGCAGTTAAGGTAATGTTTAAAAATAACATTTTGCATTCCATGTCTATGTATTGATCAATCCATTGTCCTATTAATATGTAAATAGTTTAATATTTGCTTTTAACAGAAATTTTAACATATAACTTGCTCATGAGTCAAGTTTCAGGTTGTCTTAGTTGTTTAGGGTTCTGAAATGCTCAAGGTATTTTCTCTTGAGGTGCAGGTGAAAAAGCATAGGAGTTAAGCTGTAGCTGGTAGTTATGTGTAGCAGTGGATAGAGCTGGGCTGCAAGAATCTCCATATGTCTCAGACTTCACTAAAATCCTGATCCTGATGGAGTCCACTGAAGGTGTGAATAACTGTCATATGTGTCTCTGAATGAGAAAGAGCTGAGCAAAGGCTTGCATGGCTCTCAATGCTCTCGTTTGTAGTTTGATGGGAAGTCTTTCCTGAAAGTAAGCATTTGTATTCATTTTCATACCTACATCTTATTCATAGTTTTCTGTTACTAAAAAGAGGTCTAAGCAACATAAAATAGTGTTTCTCCTTCCTGGGACTTGGTCACTGTTTAAAACATTAAGTTCCTATTAGTGTTCCCTCGATTTCCACAAATATATAGCCCTGTCAACTCTTTTCCCAGTTGCTTAATATACAACTGTTGTTGTTTAAAAAGTTTTCAACCCCCTTGTTGTCCTGCCTAGAAATTGTGCAGATGTAAAGAGAGAACAGAAATTGGAGGGCTGGCCAACCAATGACTGGCCCAGCTACCCATCATGAGAGAGAGTCTGCTCCTGACACTATTAAAGATATTCTGCTTTACTAGCAGACAGGTACCTAGCATAACTGTCACCTGAGAGGCTTCGCCCAGCAACTGATGGAAACAAATACAGAGACCCACAGCCAAACATTAGGTGGAGCTTGGAGAATCTTATGGAAGGGAAGGAAGAAGTGAAGGTCAAGAGAGCCAGAAAGGTCAAGGACACCACAAAAAACCTATAGAATTAACTATATGAGGGGAGAAGGAACTGGTCTAAAAAGAAAGAGTTTTAGGGACATGCAGATAATGGGAAATGTATGTCATGAAGGCAGAAAGGGGCTTTGTATGAGAGGTGAAGGACCCAGCTGGAGGGAAAGAGCAGGGTTGAGGGATGATGGAGCATGAAGAAGAGCAATAATAGAAATAAATAAATGACCTACAATAAAAATGTTACATCAGCTCATTAATACATAACCTTTAATGTCTTATGCATCAGTTTAAATATGAATTTGAGAAGTGCCTTTTTTACACCTTAATCAAACAATATCTGTAGAGCTTTGATCATTAAATCTTCTGGACCATCTCCATACTTAGGGTATGCTTCTGTACATTGTGCACATTTATGTACGTTGTCTCCGTATTAAGAGTTTCTTATGCTTGTTGGTTTCTACTTAGAAACCACAGCATTCAGGACATCATAGCAATGTGGTAGATTGTTCAGTGAATGGATGTATGATATGTTTCTCAAGGGCCAAGGTTATTTCTTAGAACATGATCACAATTAAAAGGAATATTTTTCCTTCTGGTCTCATTATCTGCTTTAGATGGTGTTTTCCTTCCTGGGTTTTCTAGCTTTGTCTCCAGCTACTATTTCCTTCATCTTCTTTTCTCTTTCCAAATATAATTATTTAGTATCCTAATGACAGAGGCCTAGAAGTGAATGCATCTTTTCTGACATGCTTATTTATGTTGCAATACTGATAATATACAATACAACTTTCAGGAGTCAGTTATTTTCTTCTATCGTGTGGGTTTTTAGGACAGAACTCAGGTTATCAGGCATGGCAGCAAATGGCCTTATCCAAGGTGCCATCTTTCTGGCCCATTAAAAAAATGTTTTCATTAATCAGAATCTTAAATTTCTGTATTTTCAAAGAGCTTTGCTCACAAACACTTAGAGATAGAGTCATTCCAGGCAAGTGACAGTGTCTGCTGTATTTAGACTTGTAAATACTGAACTCTTACCTTTGAACAATCAGCATGAGATGTTAGAAACCATCTTAGACAATCAGAAGCCTGTAAATGAGAATATCAGAGGAATTAATTGCCTTTCTGTTTATAAAGTTGTAAATGATAAGCCATGTTTTGGTGTCTGTTTCTTAGTCTGTCCTTTATGTAGTGGATCCCTTGGTGTTTGAGAGTACCAAAATGGGTGAGCTGTATTAGAGAATTTTTAGGTCATACTTTTTTGGCAAGTAGAGAAATGAAGTGAACTGGGCTTACTGATTTTAAGAATTCAAGACGTGCTTGTTTGTAAGTCCTGAAAAAATATAAAAATTATATGATCGCAAGGCAAGGCCTGAGCTAATATACATTTGAAAGGAAAATTATTTACAAGCACAAAACTATATTTTTTTAGTTGCAATTGGATTGTGAGCATTGGATAACATTAAACAAAACAAAACAAAACAAAAAAGCATTATACCGAAATCCATGGAGCTCCATATGAAGCATGTTAGAAAGCAAAATAATCATATGGTTTAATTGATTTGTTTTCCAGTGAGGATATAGATAGCAGCAGTGGGGATGGTTACAAACACATCATAGGCAGAATACAAGGTATCATGGAGGGATTTAGCAATGGTAAGCCATCTAGACATATGGAATCTGGGAAGCTTGGCCAGTAAAAAAGACATCTAAGCCAAGTGTTCAATAATGAAAAAACATAAAAGCCAACCCAGTGAAAGTGGAAGTTCATGGGATAGACAAGTTTTTCAGTTATAAGATAGAAGTGGAAGGCTCCCTAATGTAACAAATAATATTCTAGCAACTTGAGTTCAGACTAGCTTAAATATGCCTCATGTAATACGTGTGTGCAAGCACACATGCATGCATGTGCTCCTTTGTCTGTATCAACTGTAAGCAGTAAGCATCCAAGGAGATTTTATACACACACACACATGCATATATATATATATATATATATATATATATATATATATATATTTCCATGCACCCCCATAAGTGGCCCTTAATTATAGCTGTCCCTCCTCATATTTCATCCTTCTTTTACTTTTCCCTTCCCCTTCCCATTTAATCCTCCTATTCTAGCCCCCATCCATCCATAACTATTTAAGAAGTGTCTAACACCTTTAGTTATCAGGGAAATGCAAATCAGAACTACTCTGACATTTCATCTTACATCCATCAGAATAGCGAAGATCAATTAATAAAAAGTGACAGATCATGCTAGGAAGGATGTGGAGTAAGGGGAACACTCAACCATTGCTGTTGGGAGTGAAAACTTATAGAGTCATTATGGAAATAAGTGTGGCAGTTCCTCAGGAAGATGAGAATCAAACTATCTCAAGATCCAGCTATACCAGTCTTATGCTTATACTCAAAAGAAGTCTACATTCTACTAGAGACACTTGCTCAACCATGTTCATTGTTGCTCTATTCATTATAACAAGACATTCAGACACACTAGATACTCATCAAGGAATGACTAGATGAGGAAATGTAGCTCATTTACACAATGAAATATCACTCAGCTGTTTAAAAATGAAATGAAATTCACAGGTGATGGATGGAACTAGGAAATAAACTATCCTGGTTGAGGCAACCCAGACCCCGAAAGACAAATGTGGTATGTATTAGCTTATATGTGGATGCTAGCTGTTCCATGCCCAATAAGTAACTTACAACCTATAGTACTGCAGAGATTAGGTATAGACTAAGGGACTGGGGAGAGAATTCAATCACCCTAGGCTATTTTTAGAAATATATATCAGATCTGGGCATTAACCTTGTTTCTTTTATTTTCTAAAGAATAAATAGAAGACTGATCTCCAGACAATTCTTAAAATCTTTTCACCAAGGTTTTAGATTGCATGTGAGAATGTTGATCCTAAGGGGAAATACCATGATTTTCTATCAGTTAAAGCCTGTGCAACATGAAGAATTGAGTCTGTTGAGGGAATTGTTGATTGTTGTTTGTAAATTAAAATGCATCACTCTACTCACGGCCTTCTGTAGATGGCCATAGATGGCTAATATGTTTCTGGCTTCTTACTTTACTAAACTTTATTTCCTTTATTTCTTGTACAGTACCTCAGACTTCTTTAATAAATGTAAATGAGAGAATTTTCCACACTGGATAGTGACACATGCTAACTAAAAAGGAAAAAAAAAACCACATATAGGAAATGACTATATCTCACATGTGAGTTGAAAGCAAAGTAGTGATTAAATTTTGTTCTATATAATGTCTTGCTTATTCTGGACTGCTGAGATTTATATAGTAGGTCATGCAATAGTAATATGATTATAAAAGTTACTAATGCACAAGCATGTTCTAATAATGTATAATCATTAGCTACGGTAATTTTCATTATTCCCATATAATTACAAACATTTGAGTCATATTTCTATTTATAATATGCTACATAAATGTTTCTGTACATTAGTTCATTTAATTGGCACAATTTTCTTAAGAAACAAACATTCTTTATCTGACAATTCAAGAAATTGATGCATAAACTTGTATTCATTATTCAAAGTCATAGAACTAATAATAGAACATGTAAAAAGAATGTGAATTGAGAATGTCTGATCTGAAAAGTAGCCTAGCCTGTATACCAAATGGATCCTATAGCTAATGGTAGTACTATCATAAAAGACTGTAGAAGACCTAAGCTTGCAGCATGCTACCACAAATAGGTAGAAAATGACATAAATTCAAAGCGACAGTATCTTTGGTATGGTGGAATATATCCTTGTGAGTATTTTCAGGGTATTTATTAGGTTAATATTAACTTGAAGTTCTTGCATATGCTAATAAGCTACCCTGTTTACCTTGAAGTTGAACTTTACAGATGGTATTGTACCTTTATAACCTTGACATTTATTAGGGCTGGAAAAGTGCTGTTCACTCCTTGAAAGAAGAGCGTAAATGCACTCCCAGTTTGAGTACGGTAAAAAAGAATCACAGCTCTGTTTGCTAAGTGTTTGAGAGGTTCTTTATGGCATAGTAAGCATCTTTGCCAGTATTTTATTTTATTCTTAAAGTCCTTCATGAGAAGCACTCTGGGTATTTTTGACCCCACTCTTCTAATACAAAAATTGATGTTCAGTGACTAAAAGATGAAGTAAAATAGAAAAGGCACCATTAGCAGTCTTCTCTAGATTCTGCTTTCCCTTATCCAGTTCTTTAAAAATATATATTTAAAAAATGAGATTATAATATAACTATATCATTGTTCCTTCCCTTGCTCCAAATCCTCCCATTAAACCCCTCCATACTCTCTTTCAAATTCATGACATCTTTTATTGTCTAGTTCATAAGAAATACAGGTTGAAGGAAGGTACAGGGAAATTTTGAGACTGGTCCTTCACTGTTTAAGTGTGTTTACTAAATATGACTTATCTGATCATGTCACTTCAGAGAGAAAAATTCCACATTGCCATAACTAAGTAAGTTGCATGGTATTGTTCTAGTCCCTTGTTAGTAAGAAATGCAGCTTCATTAAACTTGAGTTATTTACCCAACTGCTGACTACACAAAGGAAGAACAGGTGCTTGTAATAAGCTGCCTGATAAAATTCTCGGGAAAGTTTGTGAAGTGTCTTCAGAGAAAAAAAGCCAGTGAGATTTCTGTCAAAGATTTTAAATTGATTTGTTCTTTTAGTAAATACAACTCTAGTAAAATGATTCCTGAACCTGTGCCTAATGTGAGAAGGGTCTGTTTGATCAACTTCTGAATGTACTTGGTTGGTTGCTTAAATATATCTTCTAAGAGTCTATACTGTTTTAGAAAAGCCCATCTGTCAATATTTCTACAATTGAAGAAGTTATATATATTTCTAATATATATTGAAGAAAATAATATAATTAAAAAATAAAAGAAGGAAAACAATTCAGTTGTTAAATCATGAGAACAGAGGACTGTATATGGAGATATTGTTAACAGAACAAGAGACTGTTAGTTAAGGCAAATACCAGAAATGTAAAGTGCACATAGATATATGAAGATGAGTTCCATCAAATAAAAAGAGGCAGGGAAGATCATTATATTAAGTAATCAGATGGAGTGGTGGTTAGTTTTATGTCTACTTGACACACACTAGTTTCATATAGAAAAAGTGAATCCCAATTGAGAAGACGCTCCTGCCAGATTGGTCTGTGGAGCACTTTATTTATTATTGATGTGGGTGACACAGATATCTATTGGCAGTACTACTTCTGGTCTAGTGGTCCCAGGTCTGTAAGAAATCGGGCCAGGCAAACCATTAGGAGCAAACCAGTAAGCAGCACCAGTTTTTCTACTTCCTCTGCATCAGTTTCTGCCTTTGCGTTCCTGCCCTGTTTGAGTTACTGTCTTGACTTTGCTGGATTATGGATTACCAGCTGTAAAATGAAAGGAAACCTTTCTGTCCCAAGATGCTTTGGTCATGCTGTTTAATCATCATAATGGTAGGTAGAAACCCTAACTAGGATGGATGCCAGCTTTATATATTTTTCATTAAGATAGCAGACATTTACAAGTGTCACACGCTAAGGAGACTGTAGGCTTCACTACTGTCACAAAGAGTATTTTCCTTTGATTGGGGAAACACTGCACTGCAGGCAATCCTTTTATTGAGAATCCCAGGGAACAGAACTGTCTATTGTCTTGACCAAACATCCAGTTCTATGCAGACCTGAAAGGCAGCAACTTGAAGAAAGTAAATGACACAGGTCTGACTTGCTGATTGAAGGCACTTTTACAAAAAGAGATTGAGGTCTCTCAGGGCAAACACTTCGTGACTGTGGCAAGGAGGTGCAGGCCCTCTGCCTCATCGATAGGACCCTTAATCACATTTGTTATAGGTAGGCTGAGTTCAACTCTAGTTTATTTAGTTACCCTTAGAGATATCTATCAAGGATCTGCCACAGACCAGCCTTGTGACCTTGAACTAATACTTAACCTCACTGAGTTTTTCTCTACAGAGCGATCAATACACTTCCTGTTCTTTTTGGGTCTTAACAGAGATGCCTGGGAACAAACAGCATAGTTAATGGGGAGTTATTTCAAGCTACTCAGAAGAAGGACACATTAGATAATGAAGATTATCTCTATTATTAAAGCTAGTGATTATTATTAGCTGTGTTTTGAAACGAACATTGCCAGTCAGGGTTTAAATAACTCATCCAAAAATCAACAAAGAATTTGGCTTAAATGCTCATAACGATTGTGTTGGAGTAGATACAATGTTCTGGTATAATAATCTTTTAAAAAATTTTCCTAGAAATGGCCTCAAACATGTGGGTTGATTCATCACAAACAAAAATGTTTCTTTATTTTTAAAAGTTGGAATTCAGAGTAGTAAGGACAACACATTCCACTAGGCTTAACTCAATGGCAGGTCACTACTTGTGGGTTTTCTTTTTCTTTCCTCAACTACCCACTTCCCTCCTACCTTTGTTTAAACCCCACACCAACGTGAAATAATTGTAAAACATGTATGTTGAACAACACAACTAAGCAAGATGTAAACATGAAGCATTAAAGACTTTCCAATGCCTTATTAATATTGTTTTCTGTTCTAGTTGCTGATAAGTTTGAAGAAACAGAAGCAATATCTTCATAGACAAACACCTTAGTACTTTCATAAAATTGGGGAATATCGCAATCAATATTTGATATGGGTAATGTCTACTTCCAGTCAAGAGGCTCTGGATTGACTTCTCAGTCAGTTGTGTGTGGTAAATTAAAGCTCAGGGTTTAGGCACAGCCCTGCTTCTCCTCTGAGAGACTGTATGTTCTTTGAGTGGAGTTTAGATGCTTGAATGCTAGAGCACCGCCTCCTCTTTTAAGACTGGCTGCACATACCATACAGTGTAGCTAGTATCTAAATGCTGGCTCTCTCCTAAAGCCCTTGAAATGGGCCATTGCACCTTGAGGGTATGTTCTACAGCTCTCTAACTTCAGAAACTCTATGGGAGCAGTCCTTGTGTGTTCTCACTACCTCTTTCCTTTTACTTGGCTCACATAAAATCCTTTTCTCTCTACCACCATACTTAAAAGTTTTGATATCCTTGGAAAATACTAATGCTAGGCAATTGGTAGAGAAAAGAGAAAATTCTTCTGTACTTCACCTCTCTATCTTACTGTTGAATAAATCTGATTTTTTTCATAAATAAACTTTGAAGAGTTGTTTTTCTTATCCTCTGTAATTGATTAAAACAATATATAAATATTTTATTGTAAATAAAAATTATCTCATAGGTACCAAGTAGGTATGATAGAAGAAATAGTTCCAACTTAATCAATTACAAACAATAGCTGCCCTTCTTTGGATACATAATATCTTCCAGAAAATTCATATATTTAAGATATATAAACAATTCATAGATTTATTTTTTTCTAATAAATAAAATCATAGGTATTGTTTCCATTATTTAATTTATCTAGAATCTGCATCTAAGAGAAGATGCCACATATATAATAAAAGGTCAAGGAAGTGGTGATGTTCAATACTATTCTCAAATTCTTCATTTTTTTCTGCTGCAAGAGGTTATCTCATTGCTTGGCATTGCTCTTTTATGGTCAGCATCTGAACCTTGTTTTGAAGTTTAGAAATTCCTTTTGCCTTAATAACTTTGGATGGGATATATTAACTTCTTTTTTTTTTTTTTTTTTTTTTTTTACAAACAGGAATATTAGAAACTCCCTTTTCTACTGTTCACTGGTGCTAGGATATAGTCATATGGATTAACTATTCCCCCGTCTGATGCTGTGACCACAGCAAAGGTATTGGGGGATTTGTCTCTGTCTCCTCATCAGCTTAAGATGGGGTGAAGTTCACAGTAAGAACTTGTTGCCAACATCTACAGTCAAGTTTTTGGGCTAGCAGTAATAGTAGTAACAACCCTGCTTTCACAGTCCTGAGATAGCTGCTGCCAGGACCTGGTCAATCAAGTTGCAGGTCATTAAAACTAGGTCCATAGGCAACTGTTTGGTGTTAATTTGTTTTCCTTCATACCTTATATCTCCCTTATGTGCTTACAGTAATTCTTCCATTCAAACTTAATAGTCATTCCATCACTTTAAGCATATTTTCATCTAACTTGGAAACATATTTTCTGGGTTTGGAGTCTTTATGTTTTAAAAGAGAACTAGTTAATTCTTGCACAGGTCATGTTTTACAGAGAATTGCATATAATAACCTTTCTTTATGAACTCTTAACCTACATGCACATATGACTGAATTATACGTTTATTCTAAGGTAGACAAGGGTACATTGTGCAGTGTTCTATCCTACGTCATGCTTATGACCTGATGCTGAGGAGGAAGTGAATATTTATTTGAAGAACTTAAGAGAGTGATACAATTTTATATAGCACTTCCCTCAAACTTGATTGTTGCTCAAGTCAAAAATTCAAGCGAGGTTTCTCTGTGTGATTTACATAATTTCTCATTAACCTTTCAGTATTTATTTGGCTTCTTACAAAGCCTCAGGTTCCCTATTAATTCCACCATCCCCACTTTTCCCACCTGTCCCTAAACACCTTCACAGAAAACTGCATATAACCCATTTGCCCTACACAAGGAAATGGCCCAGATTCTATTATTGATTTACCTTTAAAATATTCTTTGAAAAGCCCTAGTATTAGTATCTGCAAATTTAAACTCCCCCTCCCTACACCTTGAACACAATTGAAGCTACATCCAAATAATTGATATAGGGGATAATATTTGATTCATCAGTGACTGGTGCTTTCTGTTTAACATTTTCAATATAATTTATGGAAGAGAAGTTTAGATTGGCTTTGGACATGCCTTTAACTTTCCGTGCTTAGAGCCTGCCCCCCAGAGTTCTGAGGTACAGTCATTATGCGTGTCTGTCATGTGAAACTCTATTTGTGTTATCTGTCTCAGAATTCTGAATGTCAAGCTGTGAAATATGGGGGTTCTATTTTGTAACACTCCCTTTCTAGAACCTACTCTATTTTCAAAGAGAACAAGGGCTGTAGTGGAAGAAAAGAATGTGGATAATAATGGCTCCATTTTTACAAGCACCCTGTCAGGTTTTTGTGATGTAACCTCTGGAAATCTAAGTAAAGGCAGGTGAGAAAGACCCAGGGGCTCCATCCACACAAGCCTGCCCTACATGTACCCACGGTTCCATCTAACCCTAACTCTCCCAGTCTTTTAAAGGAGAAAAGGAAAGGACATGAATAGTTCCTGTCTGTTGTACTGCAGACTGAAGAGAATAAATCAGAGAGAAAATTATACGTCTGGGATTTGGAAAACACTCATTATAACTGATCATAGAACAAATTACCATGGCCCCGTGCAATACGCTGCCCTTACAGTGATTTAAATATTTAGAAACAGTGAAGGACTAGCAGAAGGCTGACCTTGGTTTCCAGTCAATGTCTTTAAACCCCTTTTTATGATTTTTAAATACGTTTTGAATTCTTTTTAAAAGAATTAACCAACCAACATTTTTTTTTCCCTCAGGAAAGTGGCTATATTAAATATTACAGTGCATGAAGAAAATACCTTTAAGTCACCTGTAGTTTAGTGGGAGAGGAGAAGTCAGAGAAGCATGGCAAATCCTAATGCAGTATGAGGTTTAGTAATCTTCAGTAGCTTATATTGTTATCATTTTGTGATGCAAATAACTATAAATGATTAACAATAGGTCTTTTTTGAAATTCAGGGTGATCCTACTATCTGGATTTTATGAAGAAGAAAACTGAGGCCAGGGGCAGTTGGACCACATGCCTAAGGCTAGACCGATAGTAAAAAGTAGATCAAATTTAACCATTTACTCTAACTTCTACCATGTGTACTACTATATTAGACAGAAATGAGAGAGAGAGAGAGAGAGAGAGAGAGAGAGAGAGAGAGAGAGAGAGAGAGGCACTGCATAATAAATCCATGTGTGTTTTAGAAGTGGAAGAAATTATGTCATGGGATTAATCTGTTCTTTAGATGTTGACAGTATAACAACTTTCCTGCATGTATTCAGATTGATGGGTATCTATTTAAATTTTTAGATCAACTGCCAGAAGTTAATCTAAAAAATTAACTCAGAAAGTTAATCTATTAAATTAACTCAGAAGTTTTCAAATTCATATATATATATATATATATGAATTTGAAATTAAGTAAGAAAAACCCAGTTGTCAAGTATACAAATGCAGATTTATCTACAAAACTAGTATTTCTTAAAATTTTCCTTGTGGCAATTTTGGGAGATCATACTTAAATGTGTGGATGCTGACATAGTAATGACGAACACATCCCCTCTTTCCTCTGTACCTTGTTTGACAGACACAAATGCACATACACAGATGTACAGTGCTTATAAGTGTACATATATACATGACCACACACATGTAATGATTATAAGGGTTAACAGATAGAAAAATACATGTGGACATACGCTTGCACACACACACACACACACACACACACACACAGACACACACACACACACACACACACACACACACACACACACACATAGCCTTTTCCTTTACATTGTTTCATTCTTTAGAAGACAGAAGGAGACATCAGGTTGCCATTCCTACAACAGTAATTAAGTTGTTAGGTCACAATTATGTCAAAAAATACATGGAACAATGTTAGAAAGCTACATTTCCTTCAAGAAGACACATGGGGCTTCCAAAGGGCTTAATGGTTAAGAGCACTGAATGCTCTTTCAGAGGTCCTGAGTTCAATTCCCAGCAACCACATGATGGCTCACAACTATCTGTAATGGGATCTGATGCCCTCTTTATAAAATAAATAAATAAAATAAAAATAAATAAAAAAATAAATAAAAAAATAAAATAAAACTATCTGTAATGAGATCTGATGCCCTCTACATAAAATAAATGTATAAATCTTTAAAAAATAATGAAAAATTCTAAAAAACAAAACCCATATTCTCAAACCTGGATTTGTGCAGTCATTTTGTTGCTTGAATTTAAGTAATATTTCTGAAAACAGTCCCTAATTGTACTACCACACAATAACAGAACATTCTAATATGGAATAAACTCAAAATAAACCGTACATTGCACATTCAGCATAAGATATAGAAGGGTGATTCTCACCAATTGTGATTCTTTTCTCTGGAAATGAATTTCCCTTTTTCCTTTTCACCTTTTATCCAGTGTGAAGTAATTTAAAAATCCATTAACACATATTGCCATGTTAATTGGATGATATTCTTCAAGGTCAAGAAACTATCAATAGATATTGAGTAGTGCCTATAAATAAACTCATCACAGTAATTAGATTTGTCAATTAAAATTGAGAATGGCTAACTCTTTATGACTAGATTAAAGGTGGATCACTTTGGGAAAACAATTTTTGCTCCACTTAATAGATGGGGACTGAATGATGATTTCATAAGTGAGCTTGACAGTGAAGGAAAGAAACCATGACTTAAGAAATACTGAAAGTTTCAAAAAAATCTTGAAATATTGACAATGATAGATTTTTCTCGAGAAGTATGAAAACAATACAATTCCAATGTGATATTTATGAAGAAAGTACAGGATTCTTAGTACCAGACACTTTAGAAAAAAACTTGCTCTGTGCTGGGCTGTATACTGAAACACATCATGTCTTTTATACCTCATGAAAACTGCATGAGGTATATAATTATCCTCTTTTGCAGGTAAAACTTTGCCAAGGTCACTCAAACTCCTAATAAGTGCTGAGGCTAGATTAAATTTAGGTCCATCTGACTCCAAGCCTAATGCTCTCTGCACCTCTCTGCATGTGCATGACTAGATAAATATTTTAATTAGTTTCACTTTGTCCACTGTTCTTTCAGCTGAGAAAATTCCAGGTGCAGAAGACTATAACCCTTGGTTTTAGTTTTCATGCATTTGGAAAGATCATTTCCCGACTGAAAGCATATCACCAAGTTTTTTTTTTTTTTTTTTTTTTTTTTTTTTTTTTTTTTTTTTATAAATCTGGAGGTTGTATGGTATACACAATTATGTAAACACTGTGCTCACTATCTTGTTGGTTGGGCAGGGGTGTATATTTCCCCAATTTTCCACTTAGAAAGGTTAAATATTCTATAGCATCCTCAGAAATTTGTATAGCATCCTTAGCGTCACTGGTATGGTAAAGTGTATGCACTGTTTGATAGAAGTAGGAAACAGCTCAGTATACATAGCTGGAGTCTGTAATATCAGATTTTCCTCAAGAGTGTTGAGGGAAAAAGCAAATGACTCTTGAATTCAGAATAATGAACATAGCTAGATTATGAAGACTTGAAAAAAAGGGAGTTGTAAATGTAGAGATGGCCACTCTTCACTGACTGACTATCCCGTTAAGGAAGAGAGCCACAGAAGTTGTCTGCTCCTCCTCCAGTCTCTACATCTTTCCATCTAGATGAAGCCCTCACTTGGCATTCAGAGACATAGGTTAATTGCCTTGAATATGAGTTTGTTAGACACAGGATGATGTGATGTGGGATCTTGTGCCTGACTTCATTTAACATATTTGAGAAGTTAGGAGTATTTGAGGATCAAAGTAAAGGCTATTCCTATTGTATATGGCTCATTGTATGAATGTACTTTTTATTTATAGACTCTCCATTTGCCACTACTTAAGTACCTTGAAATTTTATCATTATGAACTATTATGAAATAAAATTGTGTTTTCATAAATAAATGTATGCATTTTTGAGAAGACTTTTACTCTAGCTTAGTTCTCTAATATGATTGTATAATTTACATTCAGGATAACAGTGTACTTAATTTTAGCTGTTTTACCATCTTTCCAACTTTTAATTATTAGTTTTAAATATTAGTTATTAAATATTAGGTAAGTATTGGCAGCTTATAATTTTTATTTGTATTTACAAATTAAAGTTTTTTCTTTTTTCCTTTTTTGGTATGTTTTGTTTTCGAGTCATTTTTCTTATGATATAGTTAAGGCTAGCCTTAAACTCACTATGTAGACTATGTTGGCCTACTGAGAATGGAGATAGTAGGGATAGTATGGCCAACTACAAAGTGATAATTTTCATATTTTTATGACTTACATATTCTTTTTTGCTTATGTGTTTGCCCATGTTTGATTCTTTTTTTTTTTTCTGTTTTTCTCTATGATTTGTAGACGTTCATCATATGTACTGATACTAGCCCCGTGACAAGTACCTGTATTGAAATGTCTGTTCAATGGTGCTGTCACATGCACATTCTTGCTGATGTAAACATAAAAATGACATTCTGGTCAAGACAGATCACTTTGTATTATGTCACACTCAAGAATGCTGGCCTTGTTTTGATACAACTTACATAATGCCTCAAAATCTCTGTTCTGGAAGATGGAGGTGATGGGTCTGGGGTGAGTAGTAGAGGATGAATATATAAAAATACTTTGTTTGAAATTCTCAAAGGATCAATAGAAAATCTTACCATAAAAGAAGAGAAAATATTTAAGAAACAATGGGCAAGTCAAATACATAGTATTTATTAAAATACATCATAAACTCAGAAATACAAGATTTTGGTTAGAGAATACTTTAGTGATATGAGAGATTAAGAGTAGTGTCTATAAGAAAGGAATGCATGAGCAATGAACTGATAGCAAATCCTTTGAGACAGTTTGGCAGGTTCCACAAGAAGAAGCAGTCTCTAGAATACTGCCCCTAAAAGTTACTAGTTTCATGTCTCAAGTTCAGGGTGAAAAACTTCAGTCAGTCACATAGTTCATGGTCAGAGGAATTTTTTCCTTTGACAGATTGCTGTCTTCAGTGTCGAACCTTTTACTCCTTGGCATCTGTGACTTTGAGGTCACAAGATGGCTTCTGTTCATACCAAAATAATTCTGATGTGATATTTACAGTGTAGAATAACAAATAAGACACAGATATGTAAGGCTCAACCTAAGGATGGTCAAGAAAAGTCCCTTTTGTTATCTAAGTTTCTCTGCTCCTAGGTTTTAGGATGTTGTTAAACTTAATAGGTTTTTCAAGCAAATTTCTTCTTAATATCATTATTCTCTGTGTGGGATCTACGTTGACTTATGAAAAGTATGACTTGCTACTCAATTTTTCCCTATTCTGTGGCCAACTGGTTATAAGTTTCCATGTGTTAGGGCAAACATCAGAGAGTAAGCTTAGTGGTATCAGGTATGTCTAAGAGCTCCTTACCTCTGCTCTTTTCACTTTACCTTTCCATTGAAATACAGAATTCTTTGATTGGGGATTAAAAAGGTTTATGGTGTGAATGGAATTGTATTTATGTCCTAAGATTATACAGTGAAAGCAACAATGAGCTGTGGCGTTGCTACCTGCCTTATCTTGGGATTCCCTTGCATTTTCTCAACATTTGTCATATTGGCATTGCTGAAAGAATACAACAGAAGTTATTGACTAAGGGATGGAAGAGATAAACATGAGATTAAAGAAAAGACAGTGAGAAGGCTACAGTCAGAGAGATTCTTCTAAATTCTCAAGCGAAAGCATCTGCAAGGAGCTCTGTGCCTGCTTTAGGGGGAAGCTTTTGTCTAAACTGAAGTCAGAGAGAGTGATAAAATAATGTTAGTGTAATAATGAGAGTGTGAGAACAACAAAGGAGAAAAGTATGTGTGCACTGAGCAATGTTTGAGAACTATTTTCAAGGTGAAACTAATAAGACAACCCTTTGCCAATTTTTCTGGAACATGAAGTCACCTTTTGATTATGTAGGGGAGCAGTGGTGTGGATAATTAACAGAGTGAGTAGTTTTCTACACTTTTCTATTAACACAGGCAAGGGCAGAGGTTGGTTCTGTTGTGCAGTAGACAGAGAAGATGGCTTTCTCCTTCCTTTCCCCTCAAACCTTCAACGGTTCTTACTTTTCTTTCTTTTGCATTTCACAAAATAGAAGCAACCAGAAGACAATTTTTAGTCTTCTCATCACCACATCTTTTAGCTTCTTGCACCTACTGCCATATGTTGTCTCCCCCAGTCACTTTGGCGGGCAACGTGTTGCTTAGATATAAACATAAACATGCCTCCTCCATTATTACCCACTCTTTAGTGTCAAGACTGTAACCTTTGACCTATTCAAGTGTGGGTAGTTGTCTGTTGGAAAAACAGAGAGTTCCTCATGCCAGGCTGTGTATCGTTGGCTGGGAACACTCTGGGTTCCTCCAGCTAGAAGTTAGGCCTGGCTGCTGTGGATCCATAGTTCCTCACGGTGCAGCCCCAATGACACGAGAAAGTCCATGGGTTTTTACAGGCTTTATTGTCATCGCAGATGGTGGATGGATCTGGATGTACCCCCCCCCCTAAAACCCAGGGCAGACCTGAGTTAAATAAGGAGGGAAAGAGTGGGGAGGGGCTGGGGAGGAATGCTTAATTGGCTCCACCCTCTGGCCTTCAGGTACCTCATTAGTATGTAAATCTCTCTAGGGCCTGAGGCCTCTACCTGTGCCCTATGTGACTGAAGGGTGCAGGTTGAAGGGAGATTAGACCTTGTGTCAGGAGCCTGGGTTCTGGGGGCATGGCCAAACACCCACAACCCAAGAACCAGGATACCCTTCCACGGCCCGACATTCAAGAACATTATGCTGGCAGATCTTGCCTCTTTTTTCATTTCTTGCTTTTATTAGATTGTTTCCAAGATTGCCCTACCTTAGAAACAATAAAATACTTTAAATTCCACCTTGAATTAATTTTACCTCTTTTATAGTAATTCTTCCAGAAAGGGCTCCTCTATGTGCATCAGACTACCTTTCCCAATTTAACTTCTAACCTAGTGACAATCTTGAAACAATCTTTTATAGGAATACATTGGGTGATCAATTCTAAATCTTTCTCACTCATGCTTGATATCATTTAACAGGAGTAAGAACACTCATTTTTAGAACACATTTATACTGATTTCTAGGATAGCTCTTTATCTTGTTCTGTGATGCTACCACACCCCACATTAGCCCTCTCCACCTTGCCTTTAGGTTTAGAATTTAACTTCGATCACTGTTTTCATTCTCATGAACTTAAATAGTACTTTCAAAACTAAGAAATCCTTTGCCTGCATACCCTGCCTATATTTAAACTGCCTATCCATCATTTCTTCATTGTCTCTGATCTCAGCCTTTCCCCAAAGTAGCTCCTCAGTTGTATTGTGTTACATGAAGACCAAGGAGGGAAATTTGCAACCCCTTCTGACCTTCCTCCATTTGTATAACCCTAAAATTTTGATGTCTTGGGGTAGTCTTTCTTCACATTGAATTGAAGGTGTATTTTTCAATTGTTAAGTCTGTACTCACAGAAAAGTGAGTGCTAGGCAGGAATTTGGCTTTGTCATTTCTGTAACCCATCACCAGTTTTCTATTTGTCAATATCTGTCCTTCTTCACAGCAGTCTAGAGACGGATCACAAGTTGTGTCATTGCTGATTGGTTGTTATGAAAAGCTAATGGCCAATAGCTGGGGAGAGGTTGGGGTAGAACTTCAGGGCAGAAGGGCAACACTTAGAGGAAAAAGCAGAAACAGGAGAATGGAGAGCTGACATGAAGAGGGGAACAGACATGAATCAGAGTGGAATAGGGAGATATAGAGCTAGCCAAGTGACAGGTTTTAGGCCAGATATTGAGGTTAACTTAGAAGAAGTAGGTGGGAGACTGTTCCAGCAGAAGGCCTTAGTTTTAAACTTTATTAGCAGTCTTAATGACTTATTTATACCTCAGAGTGGTCCAACAAAGTAACACTATATACATTGACGTTGGCATATCAGTTGGTGGTATCATAAGAAGGCCTTGTTTAGGCAACTTTATTGTTTGGTTTTATGGGCACAGCTTCCCTGTCACATGTAAAAAGCTCTACTGTATTTTTTTTTTTAAAGTCTTCCTTGTAAGTCAATACAGAAAAGCAAATATCCTGCCAGCAGTCCTTGTATGATTGGCCTCTTTATCCATATCCTCAGCTCTAATCAATATCTGACACACTGTGTATTTACTTGTAAAAACTTAAATGAGAAAATAACTTTCCGGTGTCAGCCTTTTTACTTGACTCATTAATCGCAGCACGTCACACAGCACCTGCCACCTGAAAAGTGCTGAGTTTGTTTACTGGGTGGATGATTGACTGGAATGAACACAGATAGCTTTTTACCTTACTTTACAGGTTTTGGAAGCTGGTTTTGCATTATATTTGGATGGCATAACAACAAAGGGGAGAGAGAAATAGAAAGGACCTCAATGCAGGCTGGAGGCCAGAGGTCAAGTTGATTGGATTGAAACCAAAGTCTTTGGAAAAGAATCTGTGCTCTGCAAGATGAAGACAAGTGTTAGGTACTCCGGGCATCAGAATAACAAATGAGAAATTCTCGTGTGGAAGTGGATAGCCCCAGAATATTTTTGGTTAGTAGGAAACAAAACCTCAAGTGTGTTTGGTAGAGAAGCTATTTTTAGGCTGCAGTGTTTAGCATTGTCTTGAACTGTAACTCCATCAATAATGGTTATTTTTAAAAAAAGATGAGGGACTAATTTTTTTCTTGGAAAGTATTTCTGTCTTACAAAGAGAGGCAGGAGAAAAAAATAACCACACATTATGTATATGAGAATCAGAAGCTGCAATGTGGTGAAAATCAAGCAGTGGGGTTTTTAATTAAAATATTCTAAGTTCAAAACCTGTCTTCCTTCGGAAGGAGTTTTTAGTATAAGATATAGCTGTGAAAGCCCAACATAAGCTTTAAATACTACTGTAAAACTTAAAAAATAGTAAATTGGAGTATTATTCACCACCCTATTAATTCAGTTTTGGTATTTGTATATTGAAGATACCGGACCGGTATAAAGTTAACAAATACATTTCTTTTTGGATTAATAAAGACAGCCTAGATAGCTTTATTTATTAGCCTTTAAGGCGACTGTGAATCTCAGAAGAGACCAAAACTTACAGGTGCTATTTTCATTGGGTTCAGGAAAGACAAATGTCAACAGTTTGTGTTATGTTTTGTTATGTTTCAATTTCAAAATTCTGATACTGGAAATGTTAATTATATTAAATGTAGCCTTTGCAAAAAATGATAATATTTATATGAACTACATTGATATATTTTTTAGCATATTTTTGGAGAATTTGAAGGCTTAGACACTATTTCTCCAGAACGTACTGAGACTTTTCTATCACAATATTTGACCTTGTGTGCTAAGCAAGGGCAATATAATAAGAATATGCAGGCAGCTTGCAAAAACAGTAGTAATATTTATCACACATGTGCACAAAATCCCTGACCTGGTAGCAATTAGTAGATATTACATAACCAAAGCTTTGATTTAACTAAAAATACTCTTATCGGCGGTGTCTCCTAAAATGTCTTTAGAAAATATTTTTGCATCAGAAATGTAAAGTGTTTTAACCATAATTTTTCCAGCTAACATTTGAACCACTTAGAATTGCATGACAGAAACCAGATGATGTTGATTATAATCTGTGGCAGAAATTTTCCTGCCCATTGTATTTGCAGTGGAGCTCGGTGATTGGGCAGTAGAAGAGGTAGGTGGAGCTGGGAGTTGGGAAGAGGAAGGAAAGAAGAGAAGAAGGAAGAGAAGCAAGATGCAGACAGATGTACATGTTTCTAGGAGTCTTGGGTAGTTATTCATGTCAAAAGGTTAGATATTGGGATAACAGTTTTATTTATGTGGGCATCTTGTGTATTGAGTATTTGCTGATATATAAATCTATTGGATAATTTTTAAGCATTAAGAGTCTTATTTCTATTGGGTCCCACGAGATGGTGGTTATTGTCTGCTCTGAGCCGAGAACTATGAGGGTGCCAGAGTTGACCCACCATGCTTAGTGCCATGGGGGTCCATGGAGCTGACTGGTGGAGGCAGCAGCCACACTGTCTAGTGGGTCCCGGAACAGTGCTCCTTGCCAGCAGGTGCCGTGGTTAGAGTGGGAACTTAGAGTAGGAACATGGCGGTGGTCCAGGAGCTAGCTGGAGCCAAGCTGCTTTTTTAATATTCTCCCACTACAATAATCTAATTTCCTGAATAGACAGCTTAAAGATGCTCTATAAGTTAGACATGTCAGAATATTACATTAGGGGATATAGAGAGATAGTTCTAGATAATTCAACCTTAAAGAGTAAGCTAGCATATGGCAATATAATCTGCTACAATTTCATATATATAATATAACATATATATAATAAAATCTTTCATATTTTATAGTAATTATTTCTTGTTCGGTACCTAAAATATACTATGTAATATAACTTTTCAAATAAGTAGATGTATTTGGTATGTTGACACATGTTTTTTTCAGGAAAGTATAATGCAGTCTTGCAAACAACTTGGATTATATTTGAAGCACCTTTAGTGTCTGAAAATAAACTAAAGAAAGGAATATTAGTTTGTGGAAACAAACATGCCTTTCGTGTAACTGGTTAGGTAGGTTTATCACCTTTCTTAAACAATTTTAAACCTCCCTGAACTTGTCACCTAAGTTTTTATACTCTTCAAGTGGAAGACTTTGAATATGTTTTGCAAGATAGTATTCCATGGATGATTCTAGAGTTACCTATTGTGTTAGATGAGCCAAACTCATTTTCTTTGATTTTGATGATCATGGATTTTTGTTGCGGCCCAAGCTACCCCATGTTTGGGGGCCAAAATGTCGTGGACCACTCTGTCAATGTTTGAACCCACACTGCCAAAAGGCTTGGGGGCTAAATTGTTAGAACCTGCACTGCCTCAAGCTGCTCTGGTCCATGGGTCGGGGTTCAGCAAGAGAGAGAGTGAGGACGGATTCAAAGAATGGAGACCAGACAGAGTGTGATTCAATCCCATTTATTCTTCAGTCTCTCTTCTTCTCTCCAAGTCCCTAGTCCCTAGTACCAAGTCTCAGGTTCTAATTTCTAGTTCCTCTGTAATAAGTCTCAAGTCCTTCTCCTAGTTCTAGTCCTAATTCTCTTTCCCAGTTCCAAGTTGCAAGTTTTCTTCCAAGTTCTCTAGTCCAAGTCTCGAGTGTCTAATTCCCAGTTGCCTGTCTCGAGTCTCAAGTGCCTATTCATTTCTTCTGTCTGCCTCTTGCCTTTTATATGTCTCACTTCTAAGCCACACCTTTAAGTCATACCCTTAGGTCTTATCTCTAAATCACACCTTTAAGTCTCACACACCCAAAAGAAAATCCTGGGTATCTAAAATGAGATGTTATCAGAGTGTGCTCAGCTGTTGTAGGCTATTGTAAACAAGTCTCTTGTCAGGGTATGTGGCTCAAGATGGCTGCAAGGATGATAGCCATTTTCTGTCAGCTCCCCACAGATTTTATTCTTTTTTTCTTTCATTTTATGATCTTGAATTTAATCATAGAATTCTCAGTTAATCTTGAGTAGGATATTTTAAAAATAAATTAAATCTTTTCACCCATCCCCTGGCTCTTCATCTTGCTTACTGGCCATGCTATACTTGAACTCATAGTGCCCACCTCTGTCTCCCAGGTGCTAGGGGTCCAGTCTAGGAGTGTGCTGCCATACCCACCTCTTTCTTTCTTTTTATTTCTGGATAGTTTATGTGATATCTGTAATGATCTTCGTCATCCATTTGTTGTTATGTTTCCTACTGTGTCACTCTTAATATTCAAGAACAAACAGAGGGAGATAAACCAGACTTCCTTCTCTAGACAAAGTTAGCTTGGAAGTAGAGTTGCCTATTGAATTTGCTGAGCACTGGGTTATGTTCGCACCTCGGCCATATTGTCCTGGTTTTTCCACTCAGACTCATTTCTTTTAGACTGAATGACTTTTAGATTGAGTGACAGATTTGTTTTCATTCCCATCTCTTTATGGTTACCAATACAAGGGTAACTGAGGCATGTTCTCAGCACTTGGGCTCAAGTGCTACTTTATTGTTTGCTTCTTTGAAGAAGCAGTTATCGTATACAGGCATGGGTTCATTCATGTTTCTTTCTATTTAAGGTTTTATCCTTTTAATTTTACTAGTAGGTTCCTTCTTGAGATTTGTGTTCTTATGTGAATTACACTGGTATCATAGTTGCATTACTTTGGATATTCTTTTAAGCATCTTATAGTCTTCCAAACATTCAACTATTTTTTATACCTCATATTATAGGGGCTCCATGTAAGCAGTTGAGAGGTTTTTTTGGCAACCTCAAAAATACCCTAGTGTTCTAGGATCATCTTTTCCTTTGCATTTAGATTTATTGAAATATTTAACTTGCTTTTTATTGGTTATTACTCTTATGAGATTAGTATTTCCAAATGAAGGGTACCTCAGATTCATTGAGATAATTAAAACTTAAATCTGGGTTTCAGGACAGCTGAATTAGATCTCAGAACTCACATGGAAGCAGAAGGAGTTAACAGATTTGTCCTCTGACTTCTGCAAGGTCCTGTGAATGATGGTGCTAAGCTGTGGGCAGTTAGATGTGGGAGGCTGGACAGTAACCACCACTGAACAGTTTGGCATGGCAGACTGTGTACAGTGTGTGCATGGAAGCTTTTCAAAGTTTTAGAGGCAAACTTCAGCAAACTCCACAGGTATTTCTAGTTGCTGGAGGATCTGTTCTCATAAGCATCAACACTCTGTCGCAATTGTCTTCTCCTGTATCCTGTTATACAGGAGTGCTTTCCAATTTAGGGTACTTTAACTGTCAGAAATATCAAAAAGAGCCTGTGCACTTTAGGCAATCTTTCTGAACCCTTGTCCAGAAAACACAGGGAGAACAATTTTGAAGCAATCTTTGTTTTGCCTTCCCATTGCCCTTTCACCCGAGATATAGCTTTCAGCTAATTAGCGTGTCCTGGCATTACAATGAGAGTTATACTGTGCTCTATCCAGAGAGGTAGATTGGGCAAGGTCACACAACTGCAGCCTGGCTGGGATTTATTTGTAAAAGCCATATTTCATCTAGCTACTTGACACCTAACATTTCATTTGTCCAAGAGCACAGGACTTCAAGTTTCCGATGAACTGAAACTTAGTGCTTTAACTTCAGGTCAACATCTTTACTCTGTGTCTGCCTCTTGTAGTCTGGTAGTACATGTTCCAAGTTGTAATGAAATCCATTGATAATTTCAGCTTTTTAAATGCTGGAGGGGGAATTAATTATCAGCTTGGAATCTCCTTGACTTATGTATATAGGCACTTCACCTAAAGATTCAAAGGACAATGAAGAAACAATGACCTACTCACTATTTTATCATGAAGTGTGCTTTGGTGACAGCAAATCAGAGGGCATACTCTGTTAGACCTTCAGAGTTGAATGATGCCAGTTAATTCACAATTACTGGCAACAGGGCTGCATTTGAAGGGCCTTTTATAATGAAACTTTTAAACAGGATACTTGTAGACATCTGCTTTATCGTACCTTCGCCATGACATAGCCAGTGTTTGCTAAGATCTTCTGAGCTTTTACAGTTTCACACAAAAGGACATATTGGCAATTCTGTTTTCCTGTATAATAGGCAGAGTGTATGATTCTAAGCTAGAATTCAGCATTGTTACAGAAATGCTCAATGTCACCAGAGCTATTGACTTGTTCCACCTGGCTCTCAGACATTTGTAGAAGCTAAACATATGTACCTTAATCACAAAATGTAGGCTTAATGAACACGCGGGTATTATGTTATACCAAATGCAACAATCAACATGATGGCAAGCTACTTAAGAGCATGTCACAATGTTTGGCTTTGGAGACGTGTGCCTTTGGCAATGTTTCAGAGAAGAATGTGTTCTTTGCATTTGCCATCCCGTGAGCCAATAATAAAGTGTTCAGCATATGAGGCTGGTATTTATTTTAAATTGCTATGTCAATATTTTTGTTTAAAAGCAAGCTTGATTCCTTGTGTGGACTTTGTTGAAGCTTTCTATCACTGCTTTTTATTTGAGTTTGATTTAGCTGCTTTTTTCCCTGATTTTGTGTTTTGCAGAGTGGCTGCCTTGAAAGCCTTCTGATTGGGATGGGGGAGGGGATGGGGAAGTTGCTGTGTGAATTTCAAAGCCCAGAATATATAAAAAGGAGCACACAGTTGCTGAAAGCATCAGAGAAGTGACTACAATTAAGCTCTGTGTATCTGGTGACCTTGAAGCTTCTTAAAATAGTTACCATGTTTAGAACAATGGAAGCTCAAGATTCACATGACTCAGGATGACTTTACCAGCAAAGCCCCTGCTCCTTTGGAGATATCTCCAGGTCCAATGCCTTTGTTTAGTTAGCATGGGAGATTCTAGAATATTATGCTTTTGTTTTCAAAGACATGAATGGAATTACACTATTATGGGATGTTGCCCAAGCAATTTAATCATGATCTGATGTCAAAGCAATTTTCTCTGCATTGAGGGATGCTTTACTTAATGCAGATGCAATTGTTTTATAGATGCTGCAGATAACTTCCAACACATTGTGGGCAGTTTTGCTCCTGAACATTTACATTATGGCTCTATCTGAGGCATGTTTCTGTGAGGGTAATAAAAGTGGTATTTTCATGAGACAACAGAAAACAGTACTATCATCTGTACACACTGAGCTAAAAAAAATTCAGTATTTGTAAATTAAATTGGTTGTTTTGAGATGTTAACTCAAAAAGCTACTTTGCTTTTGGTAATCAATAAGGAAATGAGGACTTTAGGTAATTAAAATCTGTGAAGTGAACATTTCTCATTTGGAGCCCAGTAATATAATAGAGACAAGAGATAAATATCAAAAATAAGTGATTAAAATGTTCTTTTTATGGTGTTAGGGAGTATAATGACATATATTCTGAGGTCTGAGACATTTTAAAGTCTTATTGCACATAGTATGATATTTAAATTACACCAAGTATTGGTGTTATTGAAACAGGACCTAAGCATTAGGCAGTAATTTTTAAACCTGTCTGTTCTTTAGGTCAAATTTTATTTGATAGATTCTTTAGATCTTTCCTTCTGAAGTGTGGCCTGGGAACCAGCATGAAGCATGAATGCTTATTTAATGTAGATATCCGCCTTGATTCCAGAGACTCCGAATCAGAATCTGCACTGTAATGAGATTACAGTGATTTCAAGCACATCATGCTTTGAGGAGCTTGGGTCTGGGTTACTGCCCAAGAGGAAGTTGATTTAAGTCTCAAAAAGTGATGTGGTCTCTTTGAGGCCCAAATATGTGCTTTCCTGAACACATGTGATGGAAATAATGGATGCCACAGAGTCTGTAAGAACCACTGCATATTCTAGAACGTGGCTGACTACAGTGCAGCAGTGGAGGGGGACAGCCACAGTAGGGCTGGAGTCCTGCTCCCCACTGCTTTGGCCCAGAACATTTTCTCCACACCTTTCCTTCATCACAGCAGTGTAATTCTTCTATCTTATCTATTTGTCTATCAACTTTGCTCTCCGCTTCCTACATGCAGTTTTCTTCCTTCCCACCCTCCTTCCTTGAATAAACCCTTTAAAAGTTTTAATATAAACTTTAAAACTTGCCTCAGGGTGATTATTTTGGTATTCTTTCCTTGATCCTTGGTATCAGCTACTTAGAATTTTTTCTGACTTCCCAAGCTTGTTGTTAGATACAGGACTTAAAACATGTGACTAATTGTTCTCTCTCTGTCGCAAACATTCCTAGTATTTTGGGGACCATATAGCTGATGGGTGATGCTTGGAAAGACATTGAGAATCAGATTTTCTTTTCATTCAATTTTCAGCTAAAGACATCAGATCCAAAAGTACCTTAATCCAGCTCTAATGTGCAATGGGTAATCTATTGGGTTCCTAGGCAATAATTGACTGATTCAGTCATTTAAAAAGTGAATCATCTCCACAAGACAGCCTGTTGTAACACTGCTTTGTGGAGCTATCAACCAAAGTTGCATGTGCCCCTTTGCAGGTGAGTTCTGACATGGCTTTCTGATGATCCATACTTCTCTCCTGTAACATTTAACTCTCAGTCATACATTTTCAGCTAGCTAAAGCAAAGTGAAGTCTCAAATCTATTTTTTCTCTTCTGTTTTCATGTAACACTTATGACATCCAAATAACATCTATTTCTCTCTAGTGTTACCATGTCAACACAACAACACACTGGTTCATGGTAGAAGAAGCATTGTTTTGCTAAGAATTGAAATAGATGGTGTCTGGATAGTAAACATCAACTTTGTATGTACAAAGTAGGAGAGAAGTATGCATGCAGTGAGTAATCTGAGCATGAATGAATAAACACATGGTCTAGTGTATCTGGTGAAATAACAGTAGTGTTGAAAGGAGTGTTTGTAACTTCTGTGAAACAATAAATAAAAGGAAGGCTTCTGAGAGCTCAGAGTAGGAATAAACTATATCTGGTTGTTATTTGTAAACAGGTCCAAAGGATCGGGCACATCTGGGAGGAACTGAAACAGCCTTGTGAAATGGTATTCTCATACTGACACATAATGGTGATATGGTATGACAAATTTATGTACGATGTTTGTAGACCATAATTCACATGTAAGTGAAATGAAATATGTGTAAGGTGAGAGACAGAAGGACACTTCTTTAGTGGGATGAGAGTGAGAACTGTGTCTCTGGGAAGAGTGTAACGTATTGTTGAAAATGGAGGAACAATGGCATAGGATGTAAAACTCAGCAACCCAAACTCCTGGCTTATGGAGTCTGGCTATGACAATAAGCAATGCATGTATATTAAATTGTTCTTTGACTTTTAGAGCAAGATTTGTTTTTCATCCAGAGTAGAAGAGATGTATCACAAACTCCTGGCACCAGGCTTATCTGTGAATCATGAGGCTCTGAGATCTGAGCTATCTGTGGGCTTTAGAAGCCAGCAAACTTTCTTATTAGGCTTTGCTACAAATGGAGTAACTACAGAGTCTGGTTCTTGAGATGAAGAAGAAAGTAAATATAGCAGCGGTAAATGGAGAAGGAGACCAGGCCAGGACTTGTGGCAGGGACTGCAATCCAACTCTAATCAATTCAGAGTGTGATTTTTAACATATTGTTACCTTCCTCATTAGCCAATGTGCTAAATGACAAGGTAAAATGAAGGTGGTTTCTCAACTCTCTTCTAAGGTTAAAATTCTTGGTGATTCCCAAGGAAACTCCTTGGTTCATGCTGGTAAGTTTTACCCAGTTTTCTACCACTCTTGAAAATAATAATGAAGATACAAATTTTGAATGGAAGACTCTGTCAACTCATGGAATAAAGTCAACAGTTCAAACTTCTCTCTGAATATAAGGTGATAGAGCTTTTCTTGTTGACTTTGTCCCTTTATTTTTCCTGGAAACACCCATTTCTAGTCATTCAAGCAGTGATGTCAGGCTGCTTAGACTATGCAAGCAAAGGCACAATGCAGAGTTTTAGAAGAACCAGTTGGTCTACAATTTATATTCTCTGCTCTTTGGCTTCATTAATTTGTGAGGGGAAGAGGGAAGTGTAGGTGGTAAAAACTATGACGTCTCAGGTGATTCAGGATAAGGGGACATGAAGTTGGTCATAAAAGGAAGAAAAAAAAGGACATAGAATTGAGACTTGTGTTGAAAGAGGTTCCCAGGGACAGTTTGAGTGAGAGAGCTGAGGTATATGGATATGATCAAAAGATATTGCATACAATAATGAAATTTTCAATATATATATGTATATATATACATATACAAACACACATATGTTTGTATCATATATATCATAAACACACACATATATATTACTCTACTTCCAGTCTCTACCTGAGGCCAGATTATTCAGGCTTCACATGAGAGTTAACTTGAGTTGGTACTGTGGAAGATCTTTAAGTGCCTTGTGATGGAGACATCTGTAGACATTGCTACAGATAAATTATATACACAGAAATTAAAGCCTTTCAAACAATGCATTTCAGTAGAGTATACATGAAAATCCTAGTGGCTACACTCACTTCTAAGTACAATTTTCTGCACAATTTATTCTGAAAGATAAGTGGAAAAATGGGGAAATAGGAAAAGTTATATTTTCATAAAGATCATCACAATTAATGCCACACCAGTGAGATTCCTACATGTTTAAATGTCAAGGTGAAGACAATGCTAATTTGACCTTCAGTTTTCATGTCCAGGCTTGTGAAGTTTGGGTAGGATAAAGAGAAAAGCACCTTTTATTCCCATCGGCTTTTAAGCTTGCCTTTAGTAGGCACTGTGTGTCTTCTTTTTGTGATCCGGGTTTTACAGTCTCCTTTATCAATTGTAAGAGGTGTGGAGGGCTAGTTTATATCTTTCAGAAGGGACATCTGGGTCAACAGGTTGAAAGAACTTTGAAAGTTATTTGTATCTTTGCCAGTCACTTCATTGTGTGAGAATCGCTGGAGCTTGTGTGTAAACTACCTTTGAATAAGAGGTAGAAAATGGAATTTATCAGGGGACAATGCCCTTTGTTTAGAAGGAGCAACAAAAGATGAATAAAGGGGCACAGCTAGTCTTCTGTGTTTAGTGCCCTATTTTTCCCTGATAACAAGGGGGATAATATTCAATCTTGATTGTGCACGGAGCCCTTGGTTACTTAAAGGAGATGGAGGATGAGGAGCTATAAAAAAGGAAATAAAGCAACGAATCTGTTCCTGAACTGTGACTTTTCACAGCTGTATTTAGAGAGTAACTAGCACATTTATTTTTTTGTGGCTGTATGTGTGAGGCTTATCCATTACATGTGCAAACACAATCTGATTAGTATTTGTTATAAGCTCATCCTGTCTGCTTTTATTACAGACATCACCTTCAGATGTGGGGCCACTGCAGCTATTAAATCAGGAATATTTAGCTATTATTTGTAATAAATGTCAGCGGGTCTGAACTGAAGCCAGCAGGAAATGTTCAGGGCAGAAAACACACTGACATTCATTCATGCAAATTTGTACCACTGGTGGAATTAATCATGAAAAGGGAGGGTCGTGCCTACACTGCATTTATATCACTGGTGTGGCCAATTCCCTTCTTCCTGAGTATGAGGGTTATAATGAACAGAAAGCAATCTGCTGACAAACAGTCCCATGTGAAGTGCAGTCAGCAAGATTAACTTCCAAACAGGGATCTGGTTTAGTGTGGACTACCCCTCCTTTATTTATACTGGCTTTGGACTTCTGAGACTGCCTGGTGCTGTCCTTTTTCCTCCTTAAAAGACAGCTGGATTTAGGATGCTCATAATTCTTCCCTCTTAAAAATCACAGGAATTCTGTAAAGACTGGTCCATGCATCTTGCTGAATCTTGGGCTAGGTATGACCTATATAAATCAAGGTGTTTAGTCTATACTGAAGAGATATCACAATGGGAATTGGGCTGTTGACCACTAAGTTATTGTCATTTACCAAAACAAGAAGAGTTTAATCCTTTTCAATCTGCCTGCTTGTAAAGTGAGACAAAACAATCCATACAACTGAATAATTTAGTAGTTTCAGAGAAAATTGTAATCACCAATATCAATCATGCCCATGACACTGACTGCCAAGGAGTATCACATAAAAGTAGTAAAATCTAGTAGGGCCGAGACTGTGGCTCAGTGGGGAAAATGGTTGCCATGCAAGCACGAGGACCTAAGTTTTATTCCCAGGACCCTGTGACAAGCTTGGCATTTTATCAAATGCCTCTTGCCCCTGTGCTAGAAGCCCAAGCCAGGAAAATCACAAGAGTTTGCTGGCCAGACAGACCTGCTGATTCATGATTCAGGGATATAGAGAGATGATGTCTCAAAAAACTAAGATGCTAAGATATGGAGAAATTCACCTGGCTTTGAGCTCTGGCATTCAAAAGCATACGTGCGAGCACACATGTGTGTGCTCAAACACACACACACACACACACACACACACACACACACACACACACGCCACATCACATGTATGCACCACAAATGAGTTAATACCAGAAAAGTAATAGTGCGTTTTAGAAATGTTTTAGAAAGGTGTGAAAATTCAAAGCAAATTCATATCTTTTTTTTTTTTTGCTCATTTTCTCATTGCATGAAATTACTCACCAGAAAAACAGAAGCTGATGAAAGGACCTGACAGAAAAATTATAGTGAACTGCAAATATATTAATTATCCTTAAGTTTTATTTCTGTGGATTAGGAAAAAATGGAGAACATGCATTAAGAATATTCTTCAAGAAGTTAATGTACAGATGCTTTCTGAAATCATATACTAATATTTACAAAAATAAAGAAAAATATTCTAAAATGTTTTGCATATTATAGAAATCAGTTTAAAGCAATATTTTCCTAAATTTTTCTTGCACTGCTTTGAATCATGCACCTATTTACGGGATGCATATTACCAGCTGAAACACTTTTTTTCCTAATTCTGTTTCTAATGGGGTTGTACTTCACACATTAAGTTACTTTGTGTAGGTGTTAGGGTGGTGCTTTTACAAGTTATCGGAAAAGGGGCATTTCTGCTGATTAAATGAAAGTTGTTTTCTCTTTGTATAGAAAATGAGCTGAAAGTCTTATTCTATAATTAGAGAAGTAAGTACTGCCATCAAGGTGAAGAATGGGAGCCTGTTTTCATCTCTGGGATATCTGAAAATCAAATAGAAGATTAGAGAAGCTAAACAGCTTTGGGGATTCTCAGAATTCCAAAGAAGAACCACCCTGCTTTTAAAAATAATCTCCTTAGTCATCGACTCCAGGTCTCACCCATAAAGTGTTTATAGGAATCACCGTGATAGATTTAAAAAGAGATAAGATGATATAAGTCAATGATGATACCAAACATCTAATAATAAAGAAGATTGAACAGGAAAATATTTTCACTGCAAGTGTGTAGGCAATTTGGACTTGGGGGATTTTGTTTTGGTTTTGGTTTTAGTTGGTTGTTAGTTTTCAGGCTGTCTTACTATGCATCTCTGGCTATCCTGGAACTATTTTGTAGACCAGGATGGCTTTGGACTCAAAAGATTCTTCTGTTTCTGTCTCCTGAGTGCTGAAATTAATAGCTTCTGTCACCAAGTGTGGCTCAAATTAGCCTTTAGCTTCCTAGTGACCAAGGAGCGAGGACAATATAATTATTATGTGGTTAGAACTTTCAGAAGAAGTGGTAATGATGGTGTCTTGGTGGGAATAGTATTGATGGTAATAGAAGCACAGGTGGAAGAAATTGTTACATGTCTCGACTGTATTCACTGTTTAGATTTTACAGAAAGCAAAGAAACACTAGATCAAGGGACTAGTACCACACAGTTTGCCTATCTCCAGTGACTGCTACAGTTTCCTTCTTTTAATTTTTATCTTTTTTTGGAATACAGTTCCAAGTGACTTACTTTCAGTCTTTACTTTAAAAAATAAATAAAAGTTTAAAACTTTATTAAATTGTGAATTAGTCTTTATGCTATTTTTAAACAAAACTTAGTTGCATATGTATAAACATTAAATACTAAGATCAACATATGAGAGAAAAACCAGTGGTACTTGTCTGAGACTGGGCCACATAATCATTTAATCTACTGCCACAGTAACAATGGCTACACAAAAAACAAATGACAGCCAATGTTGGGGAGCCTTTGGGGAGTGTGGTGGTTTGAATATGATTGGCCCAGAGAGTGGTACTATTTGGAGGTGTGGTCTTGTTGGAGTAGGTGTGGCCTTGTTGGAGTAAGTATAGCATCATTGTATGGGGAGGTTCTGAGACTCTCCTCCTAGCTGCCTGGAATCCAGTCTTCTCCTGTTTGTCCTTAGAACAAGATGTTGAACTCTCAGCTCCTGCTGTATGCCTGCCTGGGTGCTGCCATACTCTCATCTAGATGGTAGTGGACTGAACCTCTGAACCTGTAACCCAGCCCCTATTAAATGTAGTCCTTATAAGAGTTGAATGAAAAATTCAATGAAGTTTTAAATTTGTATTTATTTTTTAAAGGTAAAGACTGAAAATAAGTCACTTGGAACTGGATTCCAAAAATATAAATAAAATAAATAAAATAAAATTGAAAAAAAGAAACTGTAGCAGTCACTGGAGATAGGCAAACTGTGTGGTGGTAGTCCCATGATCTAGTGTTTCTTTATTTTGTGTAAAACCTAAACATTGAATAAAGTTGAGACCTGTAACAATTTCTTCTACCTGTGTTTCTATTACTTGATCATGGTGCTTATTCACAGCAGTAAAACCATAGCTACGAGAGGGAGACTCATGAGACCATTCCATTGTTATCATGTAAGTATAATTTTAGGTGGTAGATAATGAGTCAACCTTCATATATGAAGAAGATTCAAGCAGCTCTGTTTGAAGTCACATTGGTGTCTGAGGTGGTCACATGGTTCAGCTCTTTTCATTAGGAGGCTCATTTCACGATTCAAGAGTTTGCAAGAATATACATTTTCTTTCAAGTTCATTACTCCCCCTGAACCTGAGGATTCAGGACATATAATGAACCTGTGTAACTCTCAGAACAGATCATTTTTAGTCTGAAGTAGTCTTCCCTTTATTCCCAGTTTTAGATTCTTTTCTGAAAGTGTTTTGGGTGAGATCAACATTTCAAGGTCTGAAATTTGTGTATAGCACATTATCCTCAAAGGTGGAGGTTTTCCTATTTGTTGAAGACCTGGATAGACCACATGACCGACCTCTGCATGGAACATCTTGCTGCTAGGTAATTTTGGTCTTTGAACATTGGCGCTTCTTCATTCTCTAGCATCCTCCCACTAGACTTTGAATTTGGCAAACACCTTGATCCTACATACCATTGCTTAAACTACATCTCTTACTTCATAAAATACAGACATATACCTTGTTGATTTTCTACTTTGCTGGAGAACCTGTACTAAAGAATATGCACTGTGTCTTCTGCTGCCTGCTCCTCCCAGGCATGAGCATAAGCTATGAGGAAAATTTGACCAGAGACATTTGAGGAAATATTTTTATCACTGATAACAGGAGACATGGAAGAGAAGATCCTCTCTTCCCTCTGGACTTGGTTGGGTTTTTCTGACACCTGGACAAGTTGATGCTATACAATTTAACTAATGGGAGAAGGTATTAGAAGTAGTCATGGCTAAGCAGGAGGCTTGAACAATGATGAACTGATAAGCTATTCAATAAAGCCAACCAAGAACCTTGAGTTCAAAACGTGACATAAAAGATAACACATAACTGCACAGCTCAAATTAATTCCAGTTAGGTGTTAATTTTGTTTGCTGTGAATATTCCTAATAAATGTTGTTAACTATAATAGAATGACACCAAGGAGTTGAATTAATGTGTCGCTAGTTGATATGATGATTAAGTCTGGTTGCAGTGTCACAGAAACATAAGTCCTTTTGTTTAACATTTTGGACTAACCATTAGGGAATACTGAATATGATAGGGTAACCGAAGAGGTGGAGTTGGTCTAAGAAGCACACAGTCAGCTCCTATTGATTGTCCCACTTCAAAACTAAACCACAGTATTATATATATATATATATATTCATATTCTGGATTTCTCTGTGAAACTTCATGATTTTTCATCAGTAATGTGGTATATGATTTTATTTTTCCCAAATATGAAATTTTTAAATAAATCATAACTACTACAATATGCACATGAATCCTGATAGTGGGACTGACTATGCCAACCATGGAATATTTTTAGTTTTAGCTAAAAGTAGCTCACAAAACTAGTAAAAGTATTATAAAGCAGACATGGTGGTACTGATTTTACCATTATAGTGATATTCAATAAATATCAACAACAACTCAGGCCAGTACATTGTCATTTATTTGAGAATGCCCAGGGTTGTTTCCTAGGCAACATGACAAATAATTTTGATAATATTTTTAATTTTTGTGTATCCCTTTTTAGGCTCTTGGTTGATTTTGTCAAATTCTATAAGTCAATTTTTTATGGCAGATCAAATATGTTTAAAAGAAAATGGAAAATGTGTATATAGAATTCAGCATCTAACAGGTGTGTCTAAACTCAGTATGAAGGAAAAACAGTGATCCAAGAGCTGAGCTTTGATGTTGGACTAAGAAATGGAAACAGTCCAGTTTTTGAAAACTTTCTGCTCAAGAAGGTTTTGATCTCTTCCTCTTTACCCTGTAGGTGTTTAATGATGCTTTGTGTAAAATGTTTTAAATGAAACACCCCTCCAAATGGACTTATCTGAAGCTGGAATATTTAAAAGAGTATTATCCTGCCTGGAAGTCGAATTTTTTGGTATTCATGGTTAGGGAATTTTTAGAGGTCCTAGAATCAGTGTGGGTGGAAAATTTGAGCATAATTAGATCCAAGTTAAAAATTCTGACAGAATTTCTCAGCTGACAGTTTCAAACAAGAGCTTTTGGGCTTGTTAAAAATTGATTTTCACATAGCTAAGGAGTTGATTTATTTTTGTTACCCTCAACCACTCTTTCAAAATGAAATGAAAATGAAGTGTTTTGTGAAATTCATACAGTACATCAATTCTATTTTTGACAACTTAATTTCTCTGGTTACTTGAATATCATGATAGAGTGATCCTATATTGCTGTGGTTTCAGAAAGGTAAGTGTCTTCTGTTTAAGAAATAAAACATGTTAGAACTCATTAACAGAGTACCTCCACGCCATATTGATTTTATAAATTGCTTCTTAAATTAGGGTTTGGCATGATACACTTAAGTACCACCAAGGCTGGCTTTTGTTTGGATCAAATCAATATGTTTTCCTAGTGGATGTAGACACAGCTATGTGTTGATACTAAGCTATAAGTCTCTCTGTCTCTCTCTCTTTTTTGTTAAATTACATAAAATACAGACTTAGTTTTCTTCTCATTAAAGTTAGATGTCGAATATAATTTACTTATTTTTACCTGTGATTTGCTTTATTTTATATTTATGAACATTTGCCTGTTTGTCTGCTTGTGGACACATATGGAGTGCTAGTAGTGGCCAGAAGAAGGTGTAGGATCCTGTGGGAGTGGAGTCACACAGCCATTATGTGGGATGTTATAAAAGCAGCGAGTGTTCTTAACCTGTGACATTCCTGCAGGCCCTAAATGCTTTCTTATGAAGTTAGTCATTCTGTAACAACAACAACAACAACAATGATAATAATAATCTTAACTCAATATTCTGTCTAAAGCCATTGACAGGTGGGACTCTGGACTCTATTTAGCTGGTGGAACCAAAGAAATAACAGATGTGGGCAGGTATCTATAGTCTAAGATAGACTTTCTATTGGAAATTTGGATTGAGAATTGAGAAATTATGGTTAAGAAGGGCACTAAGACTGAAAAATGCTAAAAGAAAGAATTAGATGAGAGTCTTCACAAACCAAAGTCTGAGGAGGCAAAATTCTGAGGAAGTGGATATTGGAAGATATTCTGGAGCTGCATGAATAGGTGTAGGTGTGCAGTTGGCAGTTTGTAGAGTTAAGGTAGCACCAGAGCTCAGTTGGAAACATTCCAGAATATGTCATTTTTGCCCTTTTAGGCACCGAGACATATTAACTATGCATCTTCTTAGTGTCTCTCTAGGTGGCTCAGAGTTTTCTTTACTTCTTTATTTGTAGGGGGAACCTAATATTTTTCAAAGAATGGAACTAATTCTTAAGAAAAAAGTTACTTATCCCCATAGTATTTAAAATGAACATTATAATTAATACCGACATAACGATCAGAGGT
Source organism: Arvicanthis niloticus (assembly GCF_011762505.2). Taxonomy (NCBI): domain Eukaryota; kingdom Metazoa; phylum Chordata; class Mammalia; order Rodentia; family Muridae; genus Arvicanthis; species Arvicanthis niloticus. The sequence goes on along the minus strand of NC_047674.1, from coordinate 7,092,407 downwards.
AAAGTGCCTCTCAGAAGATTCCCTTAACTCTGCCTGACATGTGTCATCCAATGATATTAATACAATAGTATAGACTCTTGCCCCATTTGCATAACATAAAATACTTATGGAAAATAAAGAACTGCGATATTCATAAGCACATGATAAAGGAAGACACAGACACTGTGAGCCATTTTTTTTCTCATATTTGATTTGGGTTATGTCACCACGATCTGTTTGTCCATGGGACTTCATTCCTGTCCAGTTACATTTGACTCCTGTGCGTTCTCTAACAGTCCAGCATACAGATTCCTCTGCTGAGTTACTTACCAACCATCCTGTTTATGTAGCTTGTGTAGGCATCTGATGAATTACTAAAAAAACAATACTGTATTTCTTTTTGTATTTTATTTTTTATTGGATATTTTCTTTATTTACATTTCAAATGTTATCCCCTTTCCTGGTTTCCTCCCTGGAAAGCCCCTGTCCCATCCCCTGTCCCTCTGCTTATGAGGGTGTTCCCCCATCTACCCTCCCACCCACCCACTGCTGCCTCCCGCCTTAGCATTCCCCTACACTAGGGCATCAAACCTTCATAGGACCAAGGGCCTCTTCTCCCATTGATGCCTAACAAGGCCATCCTTTGCTACATATGTGGCTGGAGCCATGGGTCACTCCATGTGTACTCTTTGGTTGGTGTTTAGTCCCTGGGAGCTCTAGGGGTTCTGGTTGGTTGATATTGTTGTTCTTCCTGAGGGTTTGCAAACCCCTTCAGCTTTTTTAGTCCTTTCTCTAACTCCTCCATTGGGGACCCTGTCCTCAGTCCATTGGTTGGCTGCAAGCATCCGCCTGTGTATTTGTCAGGCTCTGGCAGAGCCTCTCAAGAGACTGTACTTCTTTGGGCGGCCACTGTATCCCGGTCCAAGTTGCCTGCAGACGGAGCAGCAAGAGAGACAGTGAGGACGGACTCAAAGAATGCAGACCAGACAGAGTGTAATTCAATCCCGTTTATTCTTTAGTCTAAGTCCTAAGTCTTGAGTTCCTAGTGCCTAGTTCCTAGTCCCTAGTGCCTCCAAGTTCCAAGTTACTTCTTCCAAGTTCTCTTCCAAGTGCCCTGCTACCTGTCTTCTCTCTGCTATGTCTTGTTCTCTGTTCTGTTCTGTCTCTGCCTTTTATATGTCTCACTTCTAAACCATGCCTCTAAGTCGCACCTATAATCATGCCCTTAGGTCTTGTCTCTAACTCTAATCTCGAGGTCACTCTTAAATCACACACCTTTAATCTCACACACCTTTAATCTCACACACCTTTAATCTCAAGGTATCTAAACCAAGATTATCAGAGTGTGCTCAGCTGTTGTAGGCTATTGTAATCCAAGTCACATGTCAGGGTATATGGTTCAAGATGGCTGCAAAGCTGATAGCCGCTTTCTGCTAAAAGTCGGCTCCCAACACTCCTTCATTCGATCCCCCTCCCTTTTTCTTCTATGTGGGTTCTCCCCCTATTTCCTGCCTTACCACTCTAGATTCCCTTTACGCCGGGTAATCAAGCCTCCATAGGACCAAGGGTCTCCCTTCCCATTGATGCCAGATAAGGCAGTCCTCTGCTACATATGTATCTGGAGCCATGGGTCCCTCCATGTGTACTATTTGGTTGGTGGTTTAGTTCCTGGGAGCTCTGGGGACTAAATATCATGTTAGTTGATATTATTCTTCCTATGGAGTTGTAATGCCCTTCACCTCCTTCAGTCCTTCCCCTAACTCCTCCATTGGGGTCCCTGTGCTAAGTCCAATGGTTGGCTGTTAATATCTGCATCTGTATTGGATAGGTTCTATCAGAGTCTCAGCTATACCAGGCTCCTGTCAGCAAGCCCTTCTTGGCATCAGCAATAAATAATGCATATTTTCAGTGATAGTGACAATGAAAACAAAGCTTCCTCTAGCTACTACTTTCCAAATCACCAGCAAAATTAGGACAATAACCCCTACAACTTTACTCATGAGAAAGAAGTGTTCTTGATGTTAGACTTTATGTAACAGAAAATGTTGTTTATGGACAGATAAGATTTCTTACACAGTAAATGTTGTAATCAGCTCCAAGATCTACGTAATTACTGCTTTGAAACCATTAAAACAGAGATCTCAAGTGGCTAAGCAATGTTTCCTGGGTGAGACAGTGAACAGTTGGAGTGTAACTTTGGGTGTATAGTTTGTCTGTTTTCATCCTCACACTGTTGCTACTATAGCCCACTCATAAAACACCAGGATGATGGGAATGGGAGACTGCACATTTAGTAAAGCATTAGGCCTCTAGTTGTGCAAACAAATTCTGATGTTGATTCCTATATCTATCCTTTAGACTTTACCTTTTCACTGTAACTCAAAGAAAGAATAGACCTTCATATTTGCCGTTTCTAAGGTATCAAAACAAGTTCTACAGTTATTTTTAGTTGTAGTTTTTAAGAACATTGTTGACAATGGACACTTGACAACAACATTTGACACTTGAGCAGATGGCTCTGGCAGGCTTTGCTGTTTTCCCCTTCTTGCTGATTCCCTCTGCCTTGCTAAAAACCATTAGATTATAGTCTTAAAGCTAGTGGCAGAGGACTATTCCCTCATTTGATAACTCCCTCCTTCTGAGGCTATCAGAGTACACCTATCAAATTATAGAAGTCTAGCAATCAAAAGCCACCTTGGCTCACCTAATTAACATCCCTAATTAAAATTAAACACCTCATCCTAACAGGAGGTTTCCCCTTTTACCTTTATAAACAGCCTATTTTCCTATGGGCTACATCTGTGTCCTCTCCATAGGCAGTCCTTTGTCCCACTCAGGGATAAATATTCCTTTAACCTCTCCCTTGTTCCCTTTCCTCTTTTCTGCTTCCTCTATCTCCTATTTTTGTCCCTTATCCTTGTACTTTATCCTTTTGGGGCAAATAAATTGCCTTTGTGCTAACTTGGCTGTGCTGAGATTGGTCTCTTACAACACCATTATTTCATCTTAAGTGAAACTTCCTCTTAAGAGGAAGAGGAAGAGCAAGAGTAAGGGTAAGTCAATAGGCTAGGAGACTAACAAAATTTAAAAGTATAACAAGTTTATGAAACATGCCAAGCCCTGGCAGCCTCTAAAACTACATGGTTCACAGGGCCCCTCCATGATTTTATGGGCAGTAAACAGCTGCTTAGAGAGGGAACATGGTTAAGCAGCCTACAAACAGTGCAGAGAGTTCCAGGCACGTGCTTTCCCTGGGTCCTCATTAATGCTTCAGTAATGGAAGTGCCTTTCAGTCACTTCTGCTTTAGTAAATACCTCTTACCTAGAGTCCTGCAAGAAATCCCAGTATTCAAATTGGCTCCCCAAACTAGCTTTTTTTTTTTTTTTTTTTTTTTTTTTATATTTTTCCTACTCTGTCTGGGTTGACTAGATGTTTGTTTCATATATTCATAGGAAAATTATGCAACAACTGTATCAACTACAGAAAACAACTCCAAATTAGATACAGGACAGTCCTCATAAGTGAGTTCTGCTTAGGCATCTATAACAATGTATTTGTCATGCACACTTTTGATGTGATTGCTGACCTAATTGTTGACTTGGATACTTTAATACTTGTTCACTAAATTGGAGGGAGTTCTGTTGTTTTTGTTTTGTTTTATTCTGATGCTGTATATCAGTGAGTCCCGCTGGGTTCTTCCTTCACTTATTCAAGTTACAGTACTTGATTTCATTAGATCATAGCTATCAAAAATCTATTCCAATATTTAGCTCTATGATCCTCTCTTGTGAACTGAGCAATATCATGGAGAAGGTGATGATATATCTAAAATAAGAAATGGTAACTCTTCTTTCTGCAATTGCCCTCCAGAAATCTATGGCCAAATTCATTCTGCATCTGTTATAACAAATACCTGATCCTGTTAAAAGGGTTTTTTTTTTTTTTAAGCTTTACAAGTTTTTAGTTTCTCTTTTCATTTTTATTGTTTTTATTCAAATGTCATGTTTTGATAATATGCCCACATTTTAGACTGTCATAAAGTCTTCTTAAAATGATTATATTTTTTCTATTGCATAACACATTACTACATGGTGCCAAATAAAAACAAAGGATTGTTTAGTTGTTACATATTTATAAAATTTGAAATTATGACCAGAAGAAAAACTTCATTGAACAAATTATGAAAATTTAGTGCCTTCCTACAATACTTCATATGTAATAATATTATCTTTCAAGATGTAACTTGAAAAAGGTTGCTTTTGTAGACTTTTCATGTCATATTAGCTGCGTGGAAATGTGAAAAAGGCAAGGCATACGCTATAGATGTGTTTAAAGGTTGATCTGCACAGCTAAGAAAAAATAATGGCTTTTAACTTCTTTATTTATTGCACAGGGCTGAAGAAAGTGTTGCTGTTGTTGAACACCAAGAGCTGGTGAGATTTGTTTTAATCACTCAAACCAGCTTAAGCCTTAGAAATGACCTTTCAAAAGGCAGGCATTCAATTTTGACAAATATAATCAACTGTGGGCTTGATGGGAAAATGTAAAAATTCAAAATCCTGTAATTACATAGCTTATTTTAACAACAGGCCACAAGAGGACAGGTAGCTCATAGGTTAAAACTCAGGCAGAGGAGTAGAATGAGTAAAAACTGACACAATTGCACAAACCTGTAAGATGGTAGACCATGAAAGGACAGCATGGTTTCCGGTCGAGCACTGGCTAAAGATGACTAGAGACCCAGCAGGTATCCCTGTAAGGGATGGCATGTATTTTGCCATGCTCTCAGACTCTAGGCTCTTGACACGAGGCCAAAGACCTCTATTGATCTGCACCTTGCCTTTTAGTCATGTAGGGCAACACCCCTACCAGCCCCTCTACAGGTAGAGGGCGTGACTACAAGCCACAGAGCCTCAAGAGATCTCCATATTAATGAATTATCTAAAGGCCAATAGTATTTTTTCTCAAACCCTCTTCCTACTTGTAAAAGGTATTTAACCTCAGGCCTGCCCTGAGAACACAGGGTACAGCTTCATCTACTTTTTGTCATGACAATAAATATTTTAATATCATGGACTACCTCTCCTCTTTGGGGCCCACTGTGGGGGACCATGCAGAAGGTCTTTAATGAACCACAGCCTAATCTGAGGAGGACTTTTCTATGTTCTAGCCACAGAGGCCACCAACTCAAGCCAGTAAGTCCAGCCAGCTAAGGCCCAGCCAAGTGGGTCGCTATGACCAAGAGTCTCTACCCAGCCTGGGGTGGCAGACACATGGGATCCACAACTCAGTCCAATGCCCGTGCGTGTGAGCTACGGCCCCACACAAACTCAGGTGCTTTCACAAGGTGGCCCTAAGTCAGTCTCTTCTGTTTCTTCAGCCTTCGTGGGGACTGTCCATTCAAGTCATAAGCAACCAAAGTTCCAGAAAGTGGCTTTTCTTTTCGGTACTAGTCATCACATTCAATTCTCAGACTAACAGTATGATAACATTCAGGCAAGTATCTATGGTATAAGACAATGCTTTTTCTTATACTGATTTTCCTAGTTTTAAAAATTGTATGTATGAGTACAACATGTTTCATTGTACTCATATTCATATCCTCCATTCCTATCCATCCTCCACTACCTTCCATATCTCCTTCCTGACTCTGCCGGTCTCTTCTCCCTGCACACTCAAGCCCACTGTGATTTTCAGTCCTTTCTTCCTTGTTTTGGGTGTAGGTCTGTACATGTAGTTATAGAACACTCATGATTGCAGTCATATACAAAAGAGCACTTCCAGATTCTCCAGTCTTAGAGTTTTTCTACTCCCTCTCCCCTGATGTCACCTGGTTCTCAAATGGTGTGATAGAGATGTCCAAATCAGGGCTGAGCACTGAACCTTTTAGTAATTTGACTAAATTACATGTCTCTTTATTAACTTTCACCCACCATGAGAAGTTGAAAGCTGCACCAGTCTTTGTGTATAATCATATACATTTAGGAGGCTGTTTAACTGCATGACCATGTAACAGGATAACAGCAGTAGGCTTTGTCCTGTAGGGCCTATGAGTTTCCTACTTGTATGTATTTGAGCAGAGTTAGACTACCAGATATGTCTTCCCTCATGTTGAGAGGAGTACAAGTCCATTCAGTGAGAGTTGGTTATCTCCAAAACAGGTGTGCGACTAAAAGTTGTATATAATTGTGAAGATGATAACTTTGCTGAAGGAGTGTTCATAAGATATTATGATATTTTTCTCATAAGTGAGATGGTTAGGGGTCACAAATGAGAAAATGTGAATGCTTGTGAGATGTAAAGTTTGTTTTCCTTAAACTATTCTTCATGCCCTGCAGATGCTGTGTGTCTAGATTGGTTACTTATTTCCTCAAAGGTTTTTCTTCTGAAATTTTTCTTGCTTGAATGTTGGCGCACTGAGTCAAATGTTATAGACGCAATGAATTTGTGTGTGTGTGTGTGTATTTATTTATTTGTATATGAGGGGAGCATGTATGTCCATAGTTTGAATGTGGTGCTCAGAGGGCAACATTTGGGAATGATTTCATTCCCCTTCTATGATGTAGTTCAGAAGATCAAACTCAGGCCTTTAGACTTGGAGGTGAGTATCTTTACTTACCAAGACATCCAAACAGTTCATACCTCAATTATTTGCTTGCTTCTTCGTAACTTTGAATTCTCTTTCATGACTCTTCTCTTCTAAATATAGAAAGAACTGTAATATTTTGCTTATCCGAAAGATTGGCCTATTTGATCCTTCCCAATTAAAGAGAAATCCCAATTTTTCTGAGCAAGAATAGAGAGTAGGTCTTCTCAAATACCTACCAATAACAAATTTGGGTTTTATGAATGTCCCAGGCATCTGGATGTTGTCCTTCATAGATAGATACTTTCTGTGCTAGCATGTGAAGCTGTCAATAGGAAGCTAATCCATTTGATCTCTTAAAGTGAATGATTTCAAGGACACCTGCTTATGTGGAACACTATTCTATATCAAATTGCTTTTATTAACTTATTTCATAAATTGAAAGACTCAGTAGCATAGAAAGTTTAACGACTTTCCAATACTGCTCAGCAAGTCATTGTCAAGATAAAGTAGACTTCTGAAACTGAATGGAAAGCCTAACAATCAGGTAATTGTGTCTGTGCATTTTATGCTCTGGCCTCTTATGGGCTCCATTATATTTTGTGCGGTTGCTTGCTTCTTTCAGCTGGCCACACTTCAAAAGCATCAGCACTCAGAAGCAGTAGCTCTGGGAGTGGCACCATCAACGGCATTTGGCTCATCATTGACCTAGAGACCCTGGCTCTGGACAGCAGTCCATCCTCACAAATGTGCCTGTGATTGACCCAGAAAATGCACTCCCTCCATGACAGCTGATATTCAGTTGATTGAATGCGTTAAATGGCTAGAGGTAGTACTGCGTGTCTAGAAATCTACACTATATTTTTCTTTTATTCAAAACTATGAACTCTACTTGTCAGAATAAAGAATTTTCTTTCCATTTGCAAGATTTCTCACTCTGAGTTCCCCACGTCTCCTTTCTGCTACATTAACCTTGGATGAGCTGTGAATGGGATAATATAGAACATAGGGGCATATGTTATAATGTGCAAGGGAGAAGCTGGGGAGGCTGATCCTCTCCACAGCCTTCTTCTAATGGCTTGTGCAGTCTTCCTAGTGGCCAGCCCAGCCATAGGAACTTCCAGTTTAGATACTGTACTCTTCCAGCTGTTGGAATCTCATCCATACCCACTGTTGCATGTAACGGCAGTCTGACAGGGCTGTGTTGACAGAATTTTTCTTAGCTCAGAAGTAGAAGAGAGCAAAACTAGTTACATGATGAATGGATCAGAGATGCTTCTTATCTCTCTTTGAAAGGAAATGCTTTTTTTTTTTTTGCCCCTATTCCTTCAGACAAATGAGGGTGAAATAAGACAGGCATGACATGACTGGAAGAGAGATGGATCAAAGGATTTCCTTATGTTTCAATCAATACTAAGTGCTGCTTTGACATATGTTATCCACTGGGAGAGCAGAACTAGAGTTGTCATAATGTAATTAGAGGCTGGTTCGGGGAGCATTGTGCATGCCCTTCAACCAACTGCCACAGGTAGTTAAGTTTTTTTTTGTATGCCTTTGTGGCAGCGATCCTCCTTCCTGGTGGTGATGGAGATGTGTTGTCTACAGATGTTTTCTGCAGCTGCCTCACAGCAGGGGCACTTCTTACAATCTGCTATCTCTTGCTGTCTGTCTCCTTTCTTAGTTTTCCTATCCATTCTATCTGTTTTCTCCCAGTGAACATTTCTGTGCTCTTCTGTCTTCCACACCAGCCTCAGAGGTCTCCTGGCTCTGAATAAACCTTGTCCCCTCTTCCTCCTTGCATTTGCAATATGACAAAGCAAATCAACGCTCAAAAGAACCTCTTTCTTTCTAGAATTTTTGTTAAAAAACTCTTTTGCAAAATATTTTCAATGTCTTGCCATATAAGTATATCTTTGAAGATTAACAGTTGGGTATTTAGAAGAAATAACATGCAAAAATATAAAAAGATATGGGGAAGGGTCCTGTTTCCGAGTTGATTTATATATTATTATATGTATATAATTATATATATTACAACATGCTGCAATATATATATGTATATATATACACATATATATCTAATATACATGTGTATATATGTATATATATGCGTATATATATGTATATATATACAATATATACATATATATCTAATATATATGTGTATATATGTATATATATGCGTATATATATGTATATATATATATATACATATATATACATATATATATTGAATAAATACTTAGGAAATTATGTTCTAATCTTGAATTAGGAATAATTTTTCTGATCTGTAGTAAATCAGTGAACTGAAAATCACACAATATTGTCACATAAAGTCAAATTAGGACGCCCAGCACTGAAACTATATTTTGGGTGTGTGGAGGAGGGCATTTCTCCTGTAGATACAGTGATAGTATATAAGAAATTACTGCAAAGTCTAGGAAAAATTGGTAGATTAGATTCTGTATCTTGTCAAAGTGTAAGATGTTGAGGTTTCTGTGCAAACATATGATGTCTACTAACTTAAGTTTGTTCTTTATCCGTATATATTGTTTTTCTGTTGCCTCTATACACTTCTGCTTTTCTATCAGCTTTCCTTCCTTCTCTCAGTCCCTGTCTCTTTGTCTTTCTCACCTTCTTTCTTCCCTTTTCTCTCTTTCTTTCTGTGACAGGGTACTGCTTGGTAACCCAGGCTTACCTATAACTGAATATATTGTCTACTCTATACTTAGATTCAAGGCAATTTTCTTACCTTACTTTTCCCCAGTGCTAGAAATACAAGCAAGACAAACTATATCTAACTGTGTCTAACTATGTCTAACTGTGTCTGCCATCACCGTTTTCTTCTATTTGTTTGTTTGGTTTTGGGAAAGTTTGTGTTTTCCTCCCTCATTATCCATGTGTGTGTGTGTGTGTGTGAACATGTATGAATATATGTCATATATACATACTGTTATTTTGATTAGTATTTTTAAAGTATTAAGATTTTTAAAATAAGTGTTTTAAATGACAAATTGTCTTATAGTTAATCATAATATAGAGAGCTAAAAAAGTCTTACTATATAATACTTTTAGTCCTATGGTACATAATATATACTTACAAATGATGAGGAATTCTTAGGCTGTCTCTGTCACTATTATTTAGATTTCTATCTTTCTTTTCCTCTCTGAACAGAAGGACAGAACAAGCATATGCCTTGCTAAAGACAAGAGACATACAACGTACGCTGTGGGCACCCCACAGACCCTTAGTCACTGTAATTTTGACCAGTTGTGGATGTCTTATGAGTCACTATCTTTTGCAAAAATGATTTCTTTGATAAGAGGTGAGGACTACACTAATCTCTGGGCATAAAGTATTTAAAATAAAGAAAATAGATGAGCCAATTAAAATATAGAGTGTGGATGTGAACAGAGAGTTCTCAAAAGAAGAGGTAAAAATGGTTAAAAAAATATCTTTAAAAAGTGTTTAATGCCCTGAGAGGTTAAGAAAATGACTGGTTTGAGCTTTCATCTTACTTTAATCCAAATGACTAAGGTTGAGAAAACAACTGACAACAAATACATGTGAGTGTATATGAGAATGTGAGGAAAGGAACACTTGTTGATTCTTGGTGGCATTGCATATTGATGCAGGAACTATGGGGGTCAATTTGGAGAAGTCTCAAAACCACAAAAGTAGATCTGCCACATGACCAAGCTACACCACTCTAGTGTGTGGCTAAAGGGGTTGACATTATATTCTAGAGATAGTTTCTCAACTCTGTTCCTCATCTCTCTATTCACAATAGCTAAAAAGTGGGAACAACCTAAATCCTCAACTGTCAAATCGGTAATGAAAATATAGTACGTGTACATAGAGAGTAGATTCTGTTCTATTCTATTCTATCCTATCCTATCCTATCCTATGTGGATCACAACACATACATATCATAAATATATGTATATGTGTATGTGTATATGTAATATATATATTACACACACACACACACATATATGTATATGTGTGTGTGTGTGTGTGTGTGTGATGTATATGTATTTATGATGCTCACCTATAGTGCCTTGGACTATTGTAACAACCCCAGTGCCAGTTATAAAACCTTCCCTTAGGCTATTGTCTAGAGGAATATAAGCGTCTCTCCAAACAATATGGGGAATTTCCATTGACCTTAGTTGCTTTCTGAATTTGAAAGTAAAACCATATTGCTAGAAATACAACATGATTCAGACACAGAACTTAGAGGAATTGAGCTAGAACTGACATAGAAGCTTCTTTCTACTGGCCCTCATAGGATCAGAAAGTGTTATGAAGGCTGACAAAGCTAGGAAGCAATCAGTCCAACCCAGGTGTAAAACCCACAAACCACGATAATGACTGAATTTGGATGGTGTGCATAACCATACAATATTGACATCCTCATCTCAGGGTAAACAAGGGTCATCTAACTGAAGTTAAGGCCCACTCAATAGGAGAAATTTCATTCCTGATACTGCAAACCTAGTCAACTGCCTATGCCTGGTGTGGTCATAGAACTGAAAGATGAACCTACTGCCATATTCCTAAACTACTATATTTCGAATGGTGCTCTAAAATTATTTGTGTATATACAGATAAGTGTAGCTTTTATCCTTCCTTAAAGAATCATCTTTTATTCCCCATGAGTTGTGAACTATTTCAGAGACCTACAGTGGTCAAAATACAGAAAATAAGGGACTGTGTGAGCACAACCCCAACTTATACATCTTCAGTTGAATACTGATACCTTGGACCTAGGCACCATCACATAAGAGGGGGTGGAAAGCTTATAAGAGCTGGAGAATTGGGATGTCAGTGGTTAGGTAGTGTCTCCTAGGCATGACAAAAATGCACCCATTAAATCTCACCAATATGGTTGCTTGAACAAGTTCAGCATAATAATAACAAAAGCTGTCACGACAACATGAACAATGGATCAGTGGCCTTTATCCTGTATGTTCTGACCCCTTTGGAATACCTCCTATCTCAAAATTATTTACATTATAATTCATAACAGTAGCAAAATCATAGTCAGAAAGTAGGAATGAAAGTAATTTTATGGTTGGGAGACTGTATTAAAGTATTGCAGAATTAAGAAGGTTGAGAACTACTGTTCTAGATCAAGAACTACAGTGGTCAAAGGATGTTAAGAGGAATATTATCTTCTCCCAGTAATGTGCTTCCACATAGGATAACCACCTTCAAGTGGTTATCCCTGATACATGTACATATGAACAACATTAAACAGACTAATTAGGTTATGTATTTATCATACATGTACATGTGATACATTTATATACACATAAACACATATGTATATACATACATGATATACATATATATTATGCCCATATATAATTTATATCACTAGGATATATAATCTATATATGCACACATTTGTATATATAGATATATAATTATGGATAATTAAAGAAGAAACCATGAAGGAAGGAGGTGTTTGAGGAAGGGGAGGGATGGGAGAGATGTAGATTAAGTGGTGTTTTACAAAGTTCTCAAGAAAAAGGAAAGAACACTCTAGGAAAAAGAAAAGGGTGAAAATATCTGATACTCTTGGAGGTATTGATTCTGAGGTCACTTATTTTTTAAATTAGTTTTAATTAGTTTTAAATGAGTTAAGAATGATGTGGTTGGTTTCTCAGTTATATTCTGGGAGAAAGTTATAACTATGAATGAAAATTAGAATTATTTTATAAATATTCCAAATTATGGAGATTATTTTGAATAGTTATAGTTTTGTGTTCAAACATATTGGGGAAAGCCTGTATTAGTAATCTCTATGATTATATTTTCCTTGTCATGACTTTGGGCAATGTCTTGCTGAAAATGTTTGTGAACTAGTAAAAAAAGTATCTGATCTTTATTTTTGATGTCGAGGACAGAAGAGAGTAAGAGATTATTTATAATAATGTTTTCCATCTAGAAATCTTATTACAAACACACCTTTAACCACTTCATTGGGTGACTTAATTTAGGGAGGCAAAATTGGTACTCTTTGTGAAAAACTATAAGACCATTTCAAGGGCAGACAAAATTTAATGAAAATTCATTAAAATATTTTAAAGTCCTTGAGAAAGCATTTATGTAAAAAGGTCCTTTAGAAGTACTTGTGTGGAAATGTGTGCAGTTCCAGGTATGGGCCCCTGTCTGGCATCATTTCACAGAAACTAAAGGACCATCAGAACCACTCATCCATGGAGGGCATGAGAAACTTGAGTGGAGTGAAGTGTGCAACTCTCACCTAGCTAAAGGGTTTCCACCCCCCTACATCTGACTTTATCTAATCTATAAGGTTATAAAGCAAACTTTCATAGTTTGTTTCTCTTCAGAGGTTTTTTTTTTTTTTTTTTTTTTTTTTTTTTTTTTTTTTTTTTTTTTTTTTTTTTTAATGTACTTATCTCCTGTATTGTTTTCATCTGAGTGGGCAGCACGGACCATTTCCAAAAATGATAGCATCATGAGATTGTGTCTCTTAGTGAGCTCCTTCCCACTGTAGTCTTTGTAAGCACATGCCATGATGCTTGCATAATGACAACTTTGCGTAACAACAGCTTTCTCAGAAGTCTCCGTCATGTCATTGAATGACACAAATTAAATATATGTTATCAATTTCTACACTTACACTACAAAATTTGCATATGATTACATATGAATAATATTTAGGACAGAAAACAAACACCTTTTTGTTGGTAGAAATATTTTCTTAAACATATTTTATGAGACAATTCCTAAAGACTTCTTAGTGAAAAGGTCAGGAAAAGATGCAAGATGCAAAGAAGGGCTTGTTCTGGGGTGAATACTCCGGATGCCTCTGTTTATCGATTACTTACAGTTCAGTAATGATTTTAAAACATGATGCCAAGAGAAGGTCTGAGCACGTGGAACACAACTCATCTCTCTTCAAGTAAACACTTAGCTGGTACCACCACAATTTCTTCTTTTGTAATGAAGGAAGGAAGAACTCATTCGATAATCTTTGGAAAGGTGCTGTAAGTCTTTTCTGGTCTTGCCAGCATGAGTACCTTCATATTTCGATTGCTCCTAAGATGTGTCTGTCATGGAAAGGTGTCCCACACTGTAAAACAAAACAATGATATAGCACTGTAAGCCTCCCAAATGACCCACATCTAGATCATTGGCACTATCAGATGTTAGTATGTATGGGGAACAGTAGGGTCTTTCATTTATGGATGATGGCACAGTCACCTTGGAAAACTCTTTGGCAATTTCTCACAAAATTAAATTGACCTGGAAAATTTAGCAGTCACATATTTTGATACTCACCCAAGTCGATTGAAAATGTGAGTGCATGCTATTATTTATAGTATTTGTTTTCACAACACTTGGAAGTAATCAAGGTACTTTTCAGGAGGAGAACAGTGAAGAATAAATCCTAGCCCATTTAGACAATGGATTAGTTCAGTGCTAAAAGTAAATGAACTATTTCAAATTTACAGCCTCTTTTTTCCCCCCACCAACATTTTTTTTTTAACTTTTGTGCTAGAGAAAAATACTAGCCTTGATATTTACTTTGTCATAGTTAGGAAATACATTATTCATAAACAAAAATAAAAACCATTCTTTGTTTCTATTTGTCTTGCTTTATTTTGCATTTCCCTCCTTGATATTTTGAGATTAATATCTCTGGCACACAAATCTCTTGAAGCTAATATATACATTTCCATTCCATCTATACTTTTTCAGTACATCACTGAGGTACTTTCTTATGTATGAATGGTTTCACAGTCTATCCTCACACCATTTGAGTCTTGTGACGTTAGATAAATTGCCATCTGCAAGTTTAGTTTTTAGTATTCTCATTTGGAAAACAGATTATTATTAGTGACATGTCATGTGATGAAATTACATGATGATGAAATTAGGAAATTGTATGCACACTTGTTTGATGTCAGCTGATAGTTCTCCTGATGTTGTCATTCCTCAGCAATGTCAGAGGAAAACTGAAATATTATCTGCCAAAACCACATTTTTTTTCCTGATGTTGACATGATGCCATCAACCTTTATCTCACAATTATCATGATATTGCAAAAGAGACCCCTCTTTTGGGGTGAGGTCTTAAACCAATTATGCATTAAACAATAATCTTTATGCAACTGATTTTCAGAGAATTTATCCATATTTCCTTGGGGTCAGGCCAAATGGCTTAATTGATTTCTCTATGGCCTCCTAAGGTCAGCTGGTTAATGACAGTAAACCACTTAATCATGGCAGAGCCATGGGTCATGTTTCCCAGCTCACGTCTATTTTAGTAGAGGTTTGACCTTTTATTTTCTTTCTTTTCGACCTTGTTCTCTGTTGAGTCAAGTCTCAGATGACTGCGTCTTGGTCACTCTGACAACACTTACTGCATATGTGCAGTAGAGTGCATGGAAATGTTCTATTCTTTTAATGGTACATTGCTATGGCTGTTTCCATTGCACATAAGTGAATCAATTAGTAAATATTTGGATTGAGAAGCGGAATCTGAATAGAGTCAGAATTAATTCTCCATTGTAAATTCGACTGCTAGTGAACACATTTATTTCCTTGGCTTTTCAAGGCTGTGAATGCATCTTTGATGAGTTTCTGGAAAATTACATACTTCACTTAAATTCATACAGTATTTTTGTCCCTTCTTTATATGAACAGTGTGGCTACTTCATGATAAACCTTGAAGTCTTCAGTTTCATGGAACGTAACAATTCATCATCCATCTAACTATGAAATCAGAAGAAGGTAGACACATAAAGCGATTTCATCAAGGAATTTGGCTTCAGTTCACATAGACTACCCCAGTTTAGTACCTACTTGCCTTTTTTAGTATATCATTAACGTTATTGTTTAGAGGTTTTATAACTTTGCTTGCATACTTTTTTTGTTGTTAGTGGATTTTTATGGGGGGGGGAGTTTTTTCTTTTTTCTTTATTTTTTAAGGAACATGATAGAAAGGAAGGGGGCAGACTTGAAAGGCCTCCTCCACTGGTCATTTGTTATCTACCCTCAGTAGTATACGCACATCAGAAGCATCTAAAAGGCTCAGAGGCACTCAGCTGTCAAAGTTTCAGCCCAGGCTTGGAGATGTCCAAAGTGAAGTGACGAAGTGAGCTGCAGATGTTTAACAATTTCTTTAGGTACTTGTAATTTTTTGAGTTTGACAGTCATCACTTAGCCAAAGGTTTGGCTTAAGACAAAACCAGAAGTCAGTTTTCAAACCTCCTTTTATTAAAAGCACAGATTAGAAACTGATACAATATCCAGGTAACACTGAACACATTATTTTATGGCAACAATTCCACATAGAACTTGACAGTTCAAGTGAACGAGAATAAAGCATAACAGAGGCTTTCCACATTCTTAAGGCTGTGGTTAGAGGATGGGAGGGGAGAGTACCGCTCATCGAGGACATCTAAAGAATGCATCTGCATTGCATTTCCATAGTGACTTTTACAAGCAGCTGAACTATTCTAGGCTTTATGTTTTCCTTTATTGCCTTGTGATAAATGAAATAAGCAAGTGATTGGAATTTGGGGAGAAGTTAAACATTCTATGTAGAATATATTATAGAGATTCCAAAGTTTAAGACTGAATAATAAAATATTAGTGACTTTAATCTTGCCCAAAATTGAAACTTTCTAGGGGAAAGATTTTGTGTGTTGCTCACAGCTCTGTGTGTAGATAATTAACTCATTCACCCACCATGTCTAGACATTCAGTATCTAACAGTCCTTGATACATATAAAAGCTCAACTAACATCTATTCAATGAGAAGATTTTCTGAGCTTTGTTTACATTTTACATGCTATAAATCATGATTTGATACACACACACACACACACACACACACACACACACACGATTAATCCTTTTGCTGTGCAGAAAAACAAAACCACAGACAGATAAATCTGCCACCCTGACTTCTTTCCCATCCCACACGACATGAGTTCTCTGTACTACAGGTTTAAGACATGAACTTGAGATGTTAACCATTTTGCATTTAAAGGCTGCACAAATTGTTTAAAGTCATCACTCAGCACCCTGCTCTTCACACTAGTGTACATTTGTAAATGTGGAGTTCAGGTTTACCCATGTTGCCTGATAAAGAACAAACCAATGTTCATTTGGGGCTATGATCTATGGAAGTTGACTTCTTATTCAATTATGTCTAGATTTTTTTTTTTTTTTTTTGGAGTTTATAAAATTTTTTTGTTTTGTTTTTTGGATTTTTTTGTTGTTTTTATTTTTATTAATCATCCCATTCACTTATGTCTCAATTGATATTCCCTTTCTCAGTTACCTACCCTTCTACAATATCCCCAACCCATCTGCCGTCTCCCTCTTCTCCTTTGCCTCTATGAGTGTACTCCCCCACCCATCCACTCACCCACTCCCACCCTACTGCTCCAGTATCCCCTTACACTGGGGCATAAACCTTCACAGGACCAAGGGCCTCCCCTCCCATTGATATCAGACAAGGCCGTCCTTTGCTATGTATGTGTTTGCAGCCATGAATCCCTCCTTCTACACTCCTTGGTTAGTGGTTTAGTCCCTGGGAGCACTGGATGGACTGGCCAGCCAACATTGGTCTTCCTATGGGGTTGAAATCCCCCTCTGCTCCTCCAGTTCTTCTGCTAGCTTTCCCACTGGGGTCCCAGGCTCAGTCTGATGGTTGGGTGTGAGCATTTGCATCTGCATTGGTCAGGTGCTGGCAGAATCTCCCAGGGAACAGCCATACCTGGTTCCTGTCAGCAAGCACCTTTTGGCAACAGCAACAGTGTTGGGGTTTGGTATCTGCAGACAGGTTGGATCCCCAGGTGGAGCAGTCCTCAGATGGCCTTTTTTTCAGTTTCTGTTTCATTTTTGATCCTGTCTTTTTCCTATTTATTTATTTATTTATTTATTTATTTATTTTACATACCAATCACTTCCTCTCCTCCTATGGTCCTTCCCCCAGCCCTGTATCAAGAAGAATTTAAGCTTATCCTCGACTAGCTTACAAGTCAATGAGACTTAGATTATGGTTATTTTATTTGGCTTTGACAATTACTGGGGGTCACTCCTAATCTGCTCTTCTAACTGCAGGTCTGGCTATCTCCCCAGCAATGTACCCCTAATATTTGCTGTTTCTCCTGGCCATTGTTCTTCATTTCTGTCTCCTCATGGCGGCATCCTCCTCCTTCCCTTCTTCTCTTCTTCTCCTTTCTCCTCATCCCACCTGGTCACTCCTAACTCACCTACCTCTAATCCCTCCAGTAACTGGCTGTAGCCAATTTAATTTAATCAATAGTTTTAAATCAAGGAGCAGGTTTACAAAACAAAAGCTTATAAACATGAGTAGTCAGTCCTAGCTGAAGGTATAAAATTTAGCTTTACAATATGTAGCAATAAACCAAACCTCAACACAGCTCCCCCACCCCCATCCACTTCTCTGAGAAGGTGAAGGCCCTTCTTCAGTTCTCTCCACTTTGGCATATCAACTTTTTACAGGGATAGGTGTAGTCTTTCCCACTGAGCCACACAAGGCATCCCAGCTAGAATAACCCATTCCACAGACAGGCAACAGCTTTAGGAATAGCTTTCACTCCAGTTGTTCAGGACCCATATGAAGACTGAGCTGAATATCTGCTACATATGAGTGTGTATGTGTGTATGGTGGGTGAGCTATGAGCCCGTGTATGCTTTTTGGTTGGTAGTTCAGTCTTTGAAAGCCCCCATGGGCTTTAGTTAGTTGCTTCTGTTGGTGTTTCTGTTCCTATCACCTTCAGGGCCCTCAATTCTTCCCCCAACTCTTCTGCAAGCTTCATACAATGTTTTGCTGTGGGTCTCTGCATCAGTCTGAGTCACTTACTAAGTAGAGCTTCTCAGAGGACAGCCATGCTAGGCTTCTACTTGCAAGCATAACAGAGTATCATTAATATAGTCAGGGATTGGTGCTTGCCATGGGATGGGTCTCTGGTTGAGCTGGTTGTTGCTTGGCCATTCCTTCAGTCTCTGTTTTATACTCCATTTCTGCATTTCTTGTAGATAGGATACATTTTGGGTCAAAATTTTGTGACTGAGTTGGTGTCCCTGTCATTCCACTGGGGTTTCTTCCTGGCAATGGGAGGGGCCTCTTCAGGTGCAATTTTCCAAAAATGTTTATATTATTTCTCTTCATCTCACATTTTCTTTTCACTATAGCAGCTATAACCCCCAAGTCAGTGAAGTTAATGTAAATATGATTAAGATTTTCATAATTTATTGATTTATTTTTGTTAAATTAAAAATATACAATAAAGTTGTACAGTGAATTTACAATTGATCGAAACATAATACTTTTGAGCTATTTGATTTTACTGCTGTCCTGTTTTCTAGTCTGTGGGGCAGTTTGATCTTTGTTCAAGTTGAATTTTGATTTCAATCTGACCAAGTAGTAACTTGCCTCTATGAGAAGCAGGCCATTTAGAGGAATTCTCCTGGGTCATGGTGACATGAGTAGCTAGTTCATTAGGAAGATCAAGCACATAAGGCCATAGCCATGGAAAATCCATGTAGTCTGACTCTGGAGGAAAGTCTATTCCTTTGAACCAGTCTTCACATTTGCCCTTTTCTTGGTGCATGACTACATCAGCAGTGCTTCTGTAAGTGTGTGGTTGCTCTTAGTCCCTTTACTGGCCAGATGCCTATGTCATAAAACCACCACCACCACCCTTACTTCTGGTTCTAATTAGCACCCAGTTTATCAGCTTCAGCACTTGGTGAGGACTTGAGAGGCTATAAATACTGTAATACTTTCTAACCTGTGAAAGTAGAGCTTCCAAAGACAAAGAAGAAAACCCAGCATGCAGGAAGCCTGCATTATTGCCACCTGAGTTGGCGCTTTCTCTGGACAGCTTCAAGCTTTAACATCTGCTCAGAACACTACACTTATTAAACTGAATAACAAAATACATTCATCTGTATATAATAGTCTTCCCATGGGATACAGGATAGGATTTCTTTTCTTTTATAAAGAAAGTGAGACAGAGTTGACAGAGTCTTGTGTCTGCTTAGTGTCAAATAAAGTAACCTGGGAAATGAGAATGGAACTTATCAGAAACGATTTCCCCCTTTGACCGTGGTGTGACTGTTTCTGGGGATATGCTTATGTGTACTCTCCTACAATTTTTAATTACTGGGTTTAATTGTTGGCAGGTGGGTAAGAGTTCTGTTACATGTAATGCTTAATTGTTTATCCTTTGCTCTTTGTTAGAAATTGAATGCATTTTGGAATGCATTAGTTTGAAAATGACACTCAAGAGGTCTGTTGTGGTAATGTGTCCTTTTCCCTGCTAGAGGACAAAATAAACTCATATTAAAGTTTTAATTTTTGCAAGGTCAAAAACTTTCCTTGCAGGCAGGACTCACATGACTTCCAATGAAAATACAGGTCATCTGTTTAATAAGTTTAATAAATGCAAAGTGTAGTAGGAAAGTGTAGCTATTTTCAATGTATATAAAGGTCCTCTGAAATCACCATTGAGAAAGAACACTATTAAATATTCTAGTTACCCTCTAACTTTAAAAAAAAAATTTACTCATGGCCAAGAGCTATTGTTCTTTTCCTCATTTTACCTTCCCGCTCTCCTACTCTTGTCTTAATTTCATATATATTTTGATAGTACACTTATTCTCATTCTCAAGTCTCTAGGAAGATGTATAGACTTTCATACCTTGGCATTAGGAGATCAGAAAGAACGCTGACAAAGACTAAGTGGACTTAATGAATTAAGAATAACTTGAATACAGCTATATAAAATCCCATCAAACAGTAACTCTGGGGTTGGAAACTGGAATGTTCAAGGTAGTGAAAATAACACCGAACAGGGGACAAAAGCTAGTGGAAAAGTCTATAGGATCTTTCTCTTGAAGAATAATAGTAAAAAAAAGGAAGACAATGAACAGGTCTGGATTTTACTGGTTTGTACCCACATTAGTGGTACATGGTTGTCACATGCCTCAGCAGACATGCTATTTGTCATTGGGAACCACATATGATGGCACTTTTGTACAACATGCACGATAACTAGCTCACCTGTTCAGGCTCCAAGAGAAGAATGTAGCATGGTCCTCTGCAAAAACATCTGGTCTCGCAAAGTGCAACAAATGTCGAATGAGAGATTTTTTTTTTTTCTTTTATCATATTTGACTTTGACAAAAATGTCTTTTATTTGACCAAAGTACACAAGAAGGGAAATATTTTACTTTCAAAGAATATATAATTCTGGATTTTATGAAGTCATAGGGAAAGTCATGCTTGTCTGTAGTATGACATTTAGATTGATGATTTGGATTACTAAGCTGTTTTGCAGTTGTTCTTCCTCTTTATCAACCTGTTCCTCTAAGTTTTCCATTAGTCACATTTTTAGGTAGCTCATTCCATTCAGTGTCAAATTACTCAGACTTATTGCTTTGATGTGTATTCCTTAGTCCAAACTCTAAAATTAAATAATTATGTTATTGTAGATCAATATTAAGTATGATGAGATAAATACTATTCAGAAATTAGCCATCCAAAATGCCTTTAGAAATGTAAGAGACAATTACTACATACGTATAAAATATTGTCTTAGGGTCTTATTGCTGCAAAGTGACACCATGACCACTGCAGCACCTATACAGGAAAAAGTTTATTCAGGCCTGGCTTTTAGTTCAGAGCTTAAATCCGTTATTGTCATGGTGGGAAGCATGGATACGTGAAGGCAGACATAACGCTGAAGAGGTAGCTGAGAGTTCTACATCTTGATGTGCAGGCAGCAGAAAAGACTGCCATACTAGGCATGGCTTGAGCATCTGAGACCTCAAAGCCTGTCCCCAGTGTCCACTTACTCTAACAAGGCCAGACCTACTTCAACAAGGTCACATCTCCTAATAGTACCATCTATGGGCCTATGGGGTCATTTTCATTCAAACCACCAGAAGTATGAGATGTTTTTATATGACTTGCATATATATATATATATATATATATATATATATATATATATATATATAAAGCCATTGTCACACATACTGTGCCTTAGAACCACAGACTCTCATTTTATAATTGCAACTTTGTAACATTTAACCAGTATTTTCTCAATTTTCCAATTCTTCTCCTCCTGGTATCTCCTGTGTTTGATGGATTTGAGATTTTGAGTCCACATATAATTGAGATAATATAGACTTAGTTTATTTTATTTAGCAGGTGTCTTCCAGGTTCATTTATATTCTTTCAAGTGGTAGAAGTTCTTTCTTTTTCCAAGGACAATCATTATTATATTGTTTGTGTTCATGTCTGCATCCATGCATGTCTTTGTTTATGCCTAGGCATGTGTGTACATTCATGTGCATACATGTATTCATCATCTCTCAATAAAGTAATTAGGTTATTTCTAGTTCTTAGTCATTGCTAATAGTGTTGCAGATGAACTTACTTCTCTGTGATGGAATTTAAGTTATTTTGTATATGTGGCATACTTATTATTTTCTTTCAAAAGTAGAAGGGAGAAAGAGCTAGCTGAGAATATTTAATATTTAGTGAACAGTACTCCTATGAAAGGCTTGGAATTCAGGGTTACAAAGATATGTTTTTGGAAAATTTAAAGGTATTGTCCTACTAAAATTGCTTCTTATTTACTTATTGCTGTCTGAAGCACTTTAGATATGTACCCTATTTTATATGTTGTTTCCTCTTTTTATAATGCAGGAATCCTCTTTCTTTCCTGTGTTCTGAGCTTCCACTCTGGTTTGTTTCTTTTCAGCAGGTGTTCAAAGTCCCATTCAACTAAAATCTGATGTACTTTAATTCTGGGAAAGCAGAAGTATTTCTTTAAATTTTTTCTTCCCCCTTTTCTTTCTCTCTGTAACTTCTATTATTTGTGTTTGAATTATAGAGCTTCCTCCTCCTCTTGCACCCCACTCTTCCATCATCCATTTTAAAAAATTATTAATTTATGTGGTATGTATTGTTCAAATTGATTTAATATATATTTTTACTCTTCTTCCTAAGATGATTGCCAATACCTACTAGAACAACATGTTGGCTGGAAACTCTAAATATAGGCATGAGTCTATAACCCCTGGACCTTACTCTGCATGAACTTGGCTGTTCTGTTCCTTCTTAAAAACTTCTGTTATGGATATCTTTACATCTCTTATTGTGCAATGTACAGACTTCTAAGACAAGGCTCATGAGCATGGATTTAGGTATTTAGGATTCAGGCCTATGAGAGCTAGCAGGAGTTTGTGGTGTTCACTCCATGCTTCTGGTTTCATGTGTTCAAAGCACACAGATTCTAATTTTCCCCTTGTTAGAATTCCCAGATTTCAGAGTTAAGAAAGAAGGTTCTAACTGCTTCCTGTTTTGGTTTTTCAATGACTCTTCATTTCTTATATTCTGTGCTCTCCTATTTCAGTGGCAACAGATAGGGTTTCAATTGCGGATGCTTCATGGGTTCTGAATGACTGCTTCTTTCCTGCAGTGCTGCTCTTCCCCTTCAAATCTGTGCTTTTTATTTTTCATCCATTTTTGTTATGTTATTTTTAGAAATTAAGATAAGTGTTCTTTCCTGTGTTAGATAGATAAAGGAAAACAAAACCCTACAACAGTGTATAAAATCTCATTCATAGTTTGGTGATATAGTATCCACCAAATGACACACATTGACTCTATCATTTATCTATCTAATCTATCTAATCTATCTAATCTATCTATCTATCTATCTATCTATCATCTCTCTCTATCATCTATCAACTATATATCTATCTATCTAATATCTATGTATCTGTTTTATCTATTATCTATCTCTCCATCTATCTATCTACCTATCTAACTTGTATTCACTGCAAAATTTTACTCAGTCTAAAATAATTTTTTCATAGAAGGTAAGACTGATAGTGACTAGACAGAAGCAATAGAGAGGCTACTGACGTTGATAAATGAGTTCTAAATTACAGTTAAATAGGAGTAAAATGTTCTGGAGTTCAATTGCACAATAGAGAACAATTAATGTACTTTAAATTAAAAAACAATTTTGATGTGACAAATCTTTAAAGAGATGCATATAGCAACTCATATACATACCATAGAAGGCATATGTACAGGAAACATTATATTATACTTCACTAATATTTACAGTTTTTATATATTCAGTAAATATTAGTTTAGAAACAGGGGCTTGTATAGATGGCACCATTCCTCAGGATGATGCTGGGTTGGATAAACTAAATTAAATGAAGGGATGACCTGGTGAGTGAGTCAGCAAACAGCGTTTTCCCACTGTTGCTGCATTCAGGCTCAGGCCCAACTGTCCTTCAATGATAGAATGTTATCTGGAAGTATAAGCTAAGTAAACCATTTCATTCCATGACCCACAAAAAGAAAACAGGCAACTCAAGTTGGTTTTAAGGCACCTTTGACAATGCTAAAATGTAAAATCTGCTTGGTTCATCTAACATAGACTAACACCCTGTTCTGATACTTTACAATAACTCAAGAGGAAATGGCTTATACCTTCAGTATATGGCATAAAAATTGAACAAAGTACAAACAAATTGTTAAAAGCATGTTCTTTTTGAAATAAATTTTAATGTAATATTTGCCAACAAGACTTACTCTTTGTATTTCACTGGATAAATCTTTTTAAATATTATGTTTTTTTTTTAAATTTTCCTTCTGAATTTAAGGTACTAAGATGATTTCTCCACCTTGCAACTTCTACTAATGTTATAAGGTTTGACAGCTACAAATTAGAATGGTAGAAGAAGAAAAAGGAATGAACACCTGGGAAATCTCAAATAGTTTAAGCAGGAAGTCTTTTTAAATGCATATAGGACTTTATAATATGACATCTAAAATTATCATCTGTATTATACATTGGTGAGAGATTTGAGCAGAGAAAACAAGAGACTGATTGTCCATGGAATTTTCTGTCATGAATATTTTATCAAGGAGTATGTGCAGAACTGTCTGTGTGTGTGTGTATGTGTGTGTGTGTGTGTGTGTGTGTTTGTGTCTGTGTGAGTGTGAATTAGTGATATTTGGGAGATGGAAGACCATTTAAAGATATAAAAGAAATACATGACTAAAAATTCTGGAAAACTCCTTAAATTCAACAATTAATTTTAGTGTTATAAGATTCTAGGCCAAAATACCAATCAAAGAACAACCAGTTACTGATTTTGGGTCTTTTGGCACATTTTCCTTAGTTTCCTTGGTTAAAAAGAACCAAATACTTCTTTTGTTGATTCAAATGGATCAATATGGGCCAGAAACATTCAGTTGTTTTTGCTTTAGTAAGGGTAACTGTACCCAGAAAACAATTTAACTTCTTTTTCAGGAACTTTTATCAAATTTTCTGTTTAGCATCTATAGGCGGAGGTACATAGCATCACTTTGGATGGCCACCAATCAAGTGCCCATCAGTTTTAGAGAGGAAGAAAACAGAAGGCAAACACTGACCTCAGGAAACTTGAAATCCAACTGCAGTTTGCGTGTGAAGGAGGAGATGGCCTGAAATGCTTCTGTGTATCCCATGACAGCATGGCACAACTCCAAACAGTGATGAGAATGATGCATGTGATAATACCAGTAGTCATTTCCTGAGTGACTGCCATGTGCTCTGCTTTGCTTTCTACCATTCTCTCAAGTCATTGTTTTACACAATGGAAGTATAGAGTGAACGACACAAAGTAGAATAATTAGAACAGGCAATGTCATGTTCAGGTTTTTTAGGCTTGTTGAAGAATTTTATGTTGTGGTGTGAATCATCAAGAAGACATAAAACTGTGCACATGAGAGTCAACTCAACAAGGCCTAGTGACAGATTTTTCCAGGTTAAGTGGAAATGATTTGTGTGTGTTTGTTACAGGCAGTAGTTGCATCAGCAGAGACAGGAGATTGCGTCTGGAATACCAGGGAGAAAGGCTGCTGCTATATCAGCACCTCAAGAGGCTGTGTTTAGAAGTTACTTGAGGCTAGAAAATGTTTCAACAGCAATATTGTTTTAAAGGGGCAATAATTTTATTCATATAGATGAAGTACAATAAAAAATAAAGACTAGAAAAATGTATGGATCATCCAGTGTAGAACCTAGCATTGGGGATAAACAAAGCAAAAACAACTTTTCTTTTCTTTATAAAAATTCTATAGACATTCTGATAATGTATTTGTTACCTTTGTTGGTGTGATAGAACAAATAAATAAGCCTGTCTTTGTGTTGACACTTGACACACACACACACACACACACACAGAGAGAGAGAGAGAGAGAGAGAGAGAGAGAGAGAGAGAGAGAGAGAGAGAGAGAGAGAGATTGGACATGTATCAAGTCAAGGCTATATATCCTCAAAACCATCCCCAAGTTACATGTGTTCTAAAGCAAGGATCCATATCATACAGGTTACCCAACTGTGAATCTTATGAGCTACAACAAAAACTACCACATAAAAAACTGGCAGAGTAGTGGCGTGGATGTTATAGGAGTACCAAACTCTTTCTGGTTTATGACTTGCTCCACAAAGTGAAACTCATGCCTGCCAGCATTAATTAGGTCAAATACCTGTGGCCAGCTAAGTCATAGGCCTTCAGGGAATATGTAGTATTGTTATTCTGACAAACAGACATCATAATACTGTCCTCTAAGATCTTATGTTTATATCCATAGAGTTACATCTGCCAACCCTCATGAGAGAATCTTCTTGTGTAGTAGTTGGTAATTATCAAAGAGACCCACAACTAGTCAAGGTTTAGATTGTAGGGTGCTCAACCCTAAATGGGAGAGCTATATTACATTTCCACAGGACTCATGGATCATATTATAAAATGGGGTGGATGAATCAGTGTTTGCTGGTTAGGACAGTGCTCTTGTACACATAGGTTAACAAAAGCTGTGCTGACAGGCACAAGACCTGTTCACCACCATACCAGCCAAAATCCCAGCATGAATAGTGAACGGAAGCCCTACCCTCAGATACTGAAGACCTATTGGCAACTGATGGCTGATGGGGCTGGGAAAGAATCAGTTTCCTCAAGTATGTGACATCTGAGAGACTACTCATGCTTCAGCAGATAGTCTACTGTTTATATATACTGGAAGCACTATATTTACTCAGAGTGTTTGGGAAAAAATTACCACATGAAGTTGGGAGAGAAAATATTGAGTGGGGAGATAAAGGAAGAAATAGAATGTAGAAAATGGGTGTTAGAGTTGGTCAAAGTGTATTATATGCATCCAAAAAATTTTGGAACAGAAAAGATTTCTATTAATTATGTAAAATTGAGCCAGAGTATATCATATTTCATAGACTGTACATTTGGAAAGAAATTGCATAGATCGCATCTTTACTATAGATACGTACATATATACATGTATAAATGTGTGTGAGTGGTGTGTGTGTGTGTGTGTTTGGAATAGTTATCAGGTCTATGCTCCTATTGGTTTTTGTACCCATGTTTATTATCACAAAATATTTTCATTTTTCAACAGATTCTTTTTCCCTCTAACTTGGCAGAAGACTAATCTAGAACCTTACGAAAGCCTATGTATTTCTCTTTGGTAACCACTCTTCTCTTAGTCCATATTGTTCTGATGATGTTATTCCAACTCCAGCCTAGAATGTGGGGGAAGGCTCAGAGAGGTACTTTACATCTGGCTGCAAGTTCAGAGACTGGCTCAGGAAGAAAATAGATGCAGAAATTGACTGCAGATGGAACTTTGGCAGGGACTGTTGTGAAGATCTTCTTCCTTTCTTTTAGAGGGAGTCAGTGTTGGCGATGCTCCTGCCTGAAACATGGAGAGAGATGTCTTGTTTACAATGTAGTCATCATGAACAAAAAAGAGACACCAATAGAGGTCTGAGCCTCTGTACCTGACCATGTCAGAAGCTGACAATTCCTTTGTTAAAATTAGTCATGTAAAACAAAACATTGTGCCTTTAAAAAGTACTGGCACAAAGGGACTTACTTTTGCTTTTTAATATATTACAAGTTTTATAAAGTCTACCTGGGCATAGAAGGTACATGCCTGTAATCCCACAACCTGAAAAGCTGAGAACGGAGGTGTTACGTAGAGGACAACCTGTTAAGGAGCATGACTCAGCCTTTGATACTGAGTCTAAAACAAGCAACCAAGCAAGCTAAACAAAGCGACAAACAATACAACAACATACTGAAATATGGATATATATTCAGACACTGCCCATGTCTCTCAGTCTCTGCCTGCCTGCCTGCCTGCCTGCCTGTCTGTCTTTCTTTCTTTGTCTCACTCTGCTCTGTGTTTCTCTTTTCAAATTGGTTTCCATGTTTGATGAACTATTTGACTTGTAGTCCCTTCTGTCTCATCTGTGGAGCCCATTATCTACTTTTTCATGGGAGATACATCAAAGATACCTTATAAAATTCAGAACATAGTGTGAGATACTATTACACAGTGTGATTTTTACTGTGTATGATCACAATAAGATTTATGTTCATTTAATTACTTAACTTTTTTTTTTAAAATAAGGTCTCATGTGGTGTAAGTAGGTCTAGCATTTACTATGTAGGGAATTATCTTGATTTTTTTCCATCCTAATGCCTTTGCCCTCCAACTGCTGATTATGGACATGCCCCATCATATCTAGCACTTTAATTTACTAAGGGGTTGGCATAGTAAAATATTAACATTAGTGCCTAATTATAAAATGGACCATTTATAACAGTGTAGTATAAAACATTTATTTAGAATATATGGGTTATTCATTTTTCATTATCTCCTTAATATTTTTGAATTTCAGTTTTCTATATCCAACTGAAACTTTGAAAAGAAAAACTATGGATTCAAGAAAACTAGTGGATTCTGTATTCCTCCTGACTCTTCCATGCCATTCCTTGTGGAGACTACTCTTTTGTTGTTGCCTTCTTTATATCTTTTATTCTTTGGACTAGCGTTAAAACACCTTGTAATGATCTATATATAAGGGGGCTTGTAACCAATTCATGTTTGGATTCCTTAATAATGATGCCCAAACATTTAGTATGCATCCAAAAGTATTTTGTGAATAAACCCACCTTAGCTAACACACATGAACCAATCCTTATCCGTGGTGTTTCAGGGTTCTTAGAATATTAATGATTTCTACCAGTCATGGTTTATATCATAAAGTATGTTAGGTAAAGAGGGGAAGTGAACTGACTAATCTTGTCTTCCAAGCATAGTTAATTTTGATGATGGCTGTTAATCACTTGCTGCTGCTTGGATGGTAATATCAGGTTACCTCTCACCCTGTAGTGAGTTTAGGACTTCCCAGAAATGTTCTAAAAACATAACAATGAGATATCACATGGTTGTAAAGATCTGTTTTTCCCAGTTTTGATGTTTATAAAGCTCTGGAAAAATTATGCTGAAGAAGGTGGCTATGACTTTGGTATTGCCCCATTGCTGTCCACAGTGTTTTAGATATCTTCCATGTCAGATGGTCCCCATGCTTCTTGTAGAATCCATTCTCCAAGAGAAATCTAGTAGCTCAGGTCCTCTCTTACTTTCCTTCTTTCTCTCTCTTGCTGTGCTTAAATCCTTGCTTGTTTAGGATACTTCCTCATTTGCCTTCATGCAATCCTAACAGTGTGATGACCCTGTACCTTTGACATGGAATTGTGGTTGTTGTATGTTAGTTCATTGCAAAATCCCCCTGTCTATCCACTAAAATATAGTTTACTTTTAACATTTAAATTCCTTCAAATCTTGAATCTCATCTTCTAAGCCCCAACCTTTCCATAATTTTGCTTTCTCTTTTCAATACAAGAACAATAAACAATAGAGCCCAT
Source organism: Arvicanthis niloticus (assembly GCF_011762505.2). Classification (NCBI taxonomy): domain Eukaryota; kingdom Metazoa; phylum Chordata; class Mammalia; order Rodentia; family Muridae; genus Arvicanthis; species Arvicanthis niloticus. The sequence goes on along the minus strand of NC_047674.1, from coordinate 7,063,005 downwards.
CAAGTCTGACAGAGCATTGCTGATTTTCCTTCTCTTTAACCATAAACTCCACCATCACTGTTAGCTCTCTTTCTGCTTCCTTTCTGTGTGCAGTAAGATGGCCCCATCTTCTCTCACTGGGGATCTACAATTCATTTCTGCCCCAAAACCTCAGTTCACGCTTCATTTTCATGATGGAGGACATTGTTATTCTTTCTATTTCTAGAATTTCCCCCTGGAATTTATAAAATGGATGATGTTCTTCTGTTCCTTTCACTGTTTACGGAATGTTGGGTTTATAGTTGAAAACAGTTGCCACTTCCTAACCATGTAATCTGGTATTAAACTACTGTGGAGATTGCTTTAACATGTCGAGTCTACTGAAATTATCTTTTCAGATCTGTAGACAAAAACCTTGTCAAACCCCACACTTACTCTTCATGTGGGCTCTGACTATTCTGCTATTTGCTGTCATGGCGTCAACCTTCTCTCTTTCTTATTTACCTCACCCACATGGTGTTTTGTTTTGTTTTGTTTTGTAGCAGACTCTTCCTACAAGTAGGTGATTGCATGTTATATCCTCTGGGTGACATTATATCTCACTATGAGTGTAACAAACAAAACCATTGCTTCATGATGTCCCTCTAATGCTTAAACCAGAAAAAGCTCAGAGCTTCTCTACTGGCCTTCCAGGCAGCAATCACAGATTCACCTACTTTTCTGACTGTTGATTGACCAACTCCTCTGCTACATAGAAACTAACCATATCCTCTTATTAAAATAGTAATTATAGTTACATACATTTTAAAATCTTCTTTGCCTTTACATCATCTGAAATGCTTATGATTGGGAAAAGTTACTTTTGGAAGCTACCATAAAACTGGTGCTAAAATTCTCAAGCATCTGGCAAATGCAAAAAAAAAAAAAAAAAAAAAAAAATGCAAAAAAAAAAAAATTCAGCCCTACTTATATGCTTACATTCAAAGTATTTCTCCCATTAATGGTAAAAACCAATGTCATTAACTTTCAGAAACAATAATCCTATGTTGTCCAGGAAATATATAAAGTGGTTAGGGCAGAAAGAGCTTGGCCTAGTTACCACTGAAAGGAAAGTCTGTGCTTAGAAGGACCTCGAATTGATGCATGTGTTCAGATGTTATGTTCAACTTCAACTTGTAGCCAAAAGCTTCAAGTAATTTGAATAGATGTAGTATTTGTAACGGTTAAAATTCAACTGGAGATATGCCTGCATCAGATTGACCTTGTTTCATCTGGGTGGAAATGTAACATGTTGTAAAATGAGATTTTTTGGTACCAAAAGAGGCAAAACTTGTATGTATAACCATAATGATTATTCCTTGGAGGTAGATTTCCTACATCAAAAATTGTGTAAATTTCCTTTGACTCCCTTACTTATAAATTATGGGAGAATCTTGATATGAATAATGTAATATTTATCAACTGTAATATTTCTTCAAGTAGATGTCTTTCATTGCTTAATTTAACTTAGAACCAAAACTTCACACAGTAGTTGCTGGGTATCTTCTTGGTCCAGTGAATATCACTTATATGCTTCTGGAGGAAATATCTCCCCCCCCCCCCATTTTGACCCACTCTTCTGCAAATAGAGCTACATCTGACTTTTTACTATTTGCTAATCATGGTATAGAAATTATGCCTCATACCAAACTTCTTGGGATTCTATTAGCCTCCCATGGTCCTGATTAATTTACACTATTCCTTAGACATCCTAAAGTATCTTAGTTCAAATATTTACTGACATTGTAAAATCACACAAGTAGGGAGCTCCTTACAGGTTATAAACATTTCTTGCTCTTAGGATCTAAGCTCTTTGATTGACTAGAGTTTATGCTTATTGCCTAACCATATTCAAGTGCTTCCAAATACCAGATATTTAGTAAACACACATAGAATAACATAACATAACAGAGAGGTCAAGAATGTTTCTCATTGGGAGTTTAACAAAGAAACCAGAATCTTCAGAGAACAAGGACTCACTTGGACATTAGTGAACTTTCTAGTCCTCCTACTTTAAGGCAATTTGCTCTTTCTCAGAATACTTTTGAATTCAATCTCTCCCTCTTCTTACAGTTCATTAATCTTAAGTGCACTGTATTTCTGTTTCAGGATCTTCAAATTTATGGGAGATTGTTAAGAAGATGGCAAAGTGCTGCAGACAGAGAATTCTCACAGGAACTAAAAGACCAGACGGTGGCTTTGACTGGATCAAATTTAAAACTTTCCTCACCTAGATCTTTGTGAGTTCTCTCTTGGAATTTTCACTTTCTTCTGAAATTCGACTTGCTCTTCATATCCCATATAGTGAGACCCTCTTCTCTTGTATTTTGGTGCCCTAATTCTCCCGTGGGGAAGCATAAGCTGGTGTGTGACAGATCTCCTTTTGTTCACTTACAAACAACAAGCAACCAAGAAAGATGAGATTTGTAGTTTGTTCTGCAAAGTATCCTGTCTTGGTCACTTCTCTCCACATTCTTAGCTGACTGAGGAAAAGTGTGTGTGTGTGTGTGTGTGTGTGTGTGTGTGTGTGTGTGTGTGTATTTCCTACTCCACAGACAAAATCTACATGAAACACATTCCATTCCAAGTGTGTTAAGACACTTTGGGATGAAGATGGTTCAATGCATCTACCTATGTTTACAGCTGGGTAGGGAAGCTAGCTATAGCAGATTTCTCTCAGGAAAAGCAGTTCTCAGGGACTAAATGCATCTAAGGCCAGTAAGGTCTTAGACACTCAAGTTGAATGTCAATTCATGTCACAAGTCCTGTCATACACTGACAATGTAAGAGCTCTGGTTTGTTTAGTGATGAAGTTATAATAAGACGAGTAAGATAAAAATTCCCTAGACCTCAGTACCTGCAATAACAAATATGCAATGTCATGACACACTTTTTAGAATGTTGTGGGTTCTGATGGATGAGTGAACATTTTATTTCTTTGCTGGCTATTTTTAAATTACATATCATGTAATTTTATTCTTACCATGTATCGTTAAAGACTTAAATTCGTTTTCTTTGTGATTATTTGAGGCTGATAACTTTCTTTCTCTTAGATATAAATATCTGGTTTAAGATTTCTTCAAAACAAACAAACAAACAAAATCAAAATAAAATATAACCCCCTACAACTTAGTCATATAATTTTTTCTTATACTTCTTGGATAACTCATAAAGTCCAATTGTTAGGGATCTCGAAATTTTATTTAGTAGGGTTTGAAAATAATCATTTTGATATGAGATTTCTACAAATCTAGTGATTTTGTATGTGTTTATGAAAGTTTTAAAATAATAGGAATAAAACAGATAATATATCACACATTTATAAAGTCAAATAAGACAAAGACTATAAGCATTTGAACACTTCAGGAAGTTGAAATTAAATCTCAGTTGAGAGTACATGGGTTGGATGCAGTTACATCTTCTACATACTTAATTTTCTTAATTAAGTTCTTATAAAATAAACTTAAACTTCCCCAGTAATAGTGTCCACAATGTGTTGTTAGTTGTGACTATTTAGGTTTATGTTCTTGAATAGAGAGCAAAGCATTCTGCTAAGTGAAATTAATTGAAAGTTAAGTATATGATTTTACTTACTCAATATAAGTCACATGGAATGGAAGACAGTAATGAATGTATATTAATAACACAATAACCACTTGACACACCAAAAGCAGGGAGCAAAATAAATCTGGGATAGAGAGGGATTCAAGTGAGGCCTGAGGGACATTTCCAGTTATACAATGAAATTATGGCCTGCGGGGACAGTGTCTTGCCCTGGGCAATGCTATCACTTTCAAGTATTCTAAAGTCTTATGAATTCTAAAATATTGCATAGATGGTAATACAGGGGGCTGGGGAATCATCAGGTGCCCTCTTATTAATAAATATATGCAATATTTCATTCAGAAAGTAATGAGTCCAGTTTTGTGGATCCACAGTAAGAAACCAAAACAAATATGACTATTCTTTGTGATAAGTAACAAATCTCTTTGCTCCCTTTGGTATTCATTGTGATATCATTAATTAATTAATGCTGAACTCCTGTTAATAAATCTTGATGTTCCCCAAAATATGTGATGTTCACCACACTTTTTTCTTTAAACACAAGGAGGTTCTATACAAGAGAAAAAGGAAAAGAAACTTTTAGTTTAAATTCAGCTATTCAACTGTTTCACTTTCGAGACCATCATGCCTACCTTGGGATCTCATTAAGAAAAGTGAAGATTGCTTTGTCATTTGTAGAGTGTCCCTGGAAGAAAAATAAAACTGTCCCTTTTATTTTGAACCTGTACTCTAGAAATGTTGTCAATATCCACATTATGAATATGTATATTTGCCTGTTCTTACATCTAGTGCAGATGATGAGCATAAAAAGGGAGGAGGAAAAAAAAAAGATGTCCATTTAGTCCACTTCCTGATGGGAACATTATCCATCTGTTCTTAATACTCTGTAATCAGCCCTATTTATTTTTGATTTTATTTTCTAAAAGAAATTGACAAAGACAAAAAAAGATGCTTTTAGGATTTGGGAAAAATAACTTCCTCATCACGAATCTCTACTGATCAAATTTTAATCATGTCGCAGATCACGGCATTAAAGCAGTGTCAATGGATTAAAATAATGCCATTACAAGCTGCAATCAGAACAGGAACAATGGAGTTTAATGTCTGACTTTCACATTTTCAAAATCATTTCTAATTTTTAATCCCAGTAATACTAATATCTGCTTGTTTACAACAAATGGCAGCATTTTCTCATGGTGTGCATTCAAGTCTTGATTCTTAGAGGAATAACATTATGGGTTTTTTTCTTTTTGCAGTGATTCAGTGGCATTTTTTAAAATCAGAAAGTATCTGAAGCTGCCCTCACGGCTTCACTTTGCACAATATGTTTTGTGCAGGCCACTTCCGGTCTGTGTATTTATACACACTCTGAGGTGTGTGCTTGACTGCCCAACCACACTAATCTGCTTGTACAACACACGTCCTTTGGTCCCTTCTGCTTCCTGCACTCTCATTCCAAATGGCATGTGTTGTGTGCCATGTCTGAAGCACACTGTCATCATGAGTCTTTACTTTAAAATCAAACATCCCTTCATTTCTCTTTGTGATCTGTTTCCCTTTTTCCATATTTTCTACTTCCACTTTCTTCATTCTACCTCTATCTTTTGGCTCTTTTTTAGTAGATTCCACAAGAACAGGGAAAGAGGCTGAACTAGCTTGCTAACCAAGGTCTGCTATACATTCCCCAATCTAGCTAATTATACAACCATAGCTTTAAAGTTCAGTTTCTCCTCAGAATTTTTTGTTTGTTTTATATTTGTTTAGAAACAAGGTCTCACTACGTAGCCCTGGCTAACTTGGATCTTGCAATACAGAACAGGCTGAACTTGAGCTCTCAGGGATTTTCCTACCTCTGCCTCTCAGTGCCAGGGTTTACAGGCCTATCCCACCACACCCAGCTTTTGTTAGTACTTTTTTAAAGGATATCCCATAGCTATTGTTGGTAGTCACTGCACCATATTGTAGATTTTCTATTAAATAAACATTCTGGGATTTGCTGATATATTTCCCTGCATTCCGTGTAGTTCATGCTTTCATAATCCTTTCCAATACAGTAAATGAGAAACATCCCTGGTAGGGTCATGTATTTAAACATTTGATCCCAAGTTAGTGCCATTGTGTGGGGAGACTACAGAATCTTTAGGAAGGTACTTCTGGGAGGAAGTACGTCACTGGTAACATGCTTTGAGGGTTTATATCCTGTCTACTTCCTTCTCTGACTCCTTCCCGTGTTTCCATGAAGATGAGGTGATCTGGCTTCTCCTGCTTCGGAGCACTTATTGCCTTCTGTCAAGCCTTCCCACATTGATGATCTCCATCCATCCTCTGGAAACATGAGGCAAAATGATCTCATTCTTCTTCAAGTTGGTTTTTGTCATGCATTTTATCACAACAACAAAAACAAGAAGAAGAAGAAGAAGAAGAAGAAGAAGAAGAAGAAGAAGAAGAAGAAGAAGAAGAAGAAGAAGAAGAAGAAGAAGCACAGTAGCAAAAAATCTGCAGTAGGAACAATTGCTTATAATTTTTCATTCCAGATTCTCTTACCTTGACTCATAATTTCCTTATTCTTTCTATTTCCTCATTCTTTTCACTTTTCAAAATATGTTTTATACAACCTGGAGTCAGCTAAATTTTTTAAGAGTTTATTTGAAATTTATGTTTAGTTGTTCTATATCAAATTTTATAGATTATTTCTATTTTAGAACCCTCATAAAGGAATCTTATTTTCCAAAATTAAATAACTGCTTTTACCTCTTAAGCAAACAAAATGTTACTTGCTTTTGCTTTTTATAAGTAGACAAAGAGAGGTGCACATGGACATTTCTTTCTTTCTTTCTTTCTTTCTTTCTTTCTCTCTCTCTCTCTCTCTCTCTCTCTCTCTCTTTCTTTCTTTCTTTCTTTCTTTTTTAAAATCAGTAAACCCTTTAGCTCTAATCAGACCTTAGATTAAGTGTGTGTATATATTTTCCTGCCTTCTAATATATCTACTTCTGCCAAGTTTCTTCTGTCTCCTTTCTTTCTCAGATTGTTGAGCTTCCTTAACCTACTCAATGTAGGAGGATGGTTTAAGAAGGTGGTTGGAAAGTGTGGTGTTTACATCTAGGAAAGTGTGGTTCTAAAAAAGTACATATAAAGAGAGTTGGGAGTTTCATTGTGGGGCTCATACCAGTCTTATTTCTTTTGTTGATCATTTTCTTCTGAAGTTAAATCCCTCTTTTACCAGGTATCTGCTACTAATGCAATAAAACTCAAGCTGAGGGAAGATTATGAACTCACTGTTCAGTGTGTGAATTTCAACTTTATTGTTCTTGGTATGGTCTATCTAATTGCCCTGCTTTCTAAGTTGGGCCAACTTCCATCTCTTTATAGAAGGTGTTGCCTAGCAGTCTGAGGGAAGGGTCTGGGGCTAAGGATGTAGATTGTTGGGCTAGTTGTGAAACAAACTCTGGCTTTCAGTACTACTCAGAAAATTTCTTTTGCTAAGGGTTTTACTAAAGTATCCACATGACACCCTCATGATCTGCTGATAGGGTCGTCTGCCTCACTGTGAGATATAGCATCTTTGTTCTTTGTCAACAATCAGGTGTGTTAGAAACTTATTTTTCTCCTTTCTGGAACATCTGTTAATACCTATTATCAATTCTTATTTCATTGTTTTAACCTCATTTTCCTTCAAAGCTACCATATTGTCATTTTGAAGGATGTTCAGGAGGGAAAATCATGAATAGATATAGAAAATCTGTCACATCTAATGGAATATGCTCTGAAGGAACTTTCTTTATCAAAGAAATTGCCCTATTATTATAAACATATATTTGTGCATCCTATTCCTCTAGCTTTGGCACAGGAAGAAGCCTAATTTGATAGATCCTGAACTCATATCTATTTTTGTTGTAATACTGAACCCTAGATAATTTTTATGACTGATTTTACGTAAGTTTTTGAGTTTTGTATGAAGGACATACAATCTTATTACCTTCCCAAGAATTAGCTTAAAGGTAGGAAATTGTTTGCCTTGGAAACTATATTTTGTGTTAGAGTAGGCATGGAGAGATGAGCAGTGTGAGTATTAGATCAGCAGACATTTTACATACTAAACGATTTCTAAGTACTAGCTAAGGTTTCTAAGCAATTAATATTAATATCAATTAATATTAATATTAATATTTCCAGCTGTTACAATGAATGCAATAGGAAAAACCATAGCATGTTGCATAATGTAAGAGACTGCTTCCTGTACCACATGATTCAAGTTGTTTTGAGAAAAAAAAAATCTAGCAATTAGCCAAATCAGTCCCCTGTCATTCCTTATGTCCAATTCATTGTCAAAAGCTCTAGGTTCTACCCAAAGTAGTAACAGACCACTCTATTGATCTCTGCTGCCATGCAGTGAAACATAGTAGTTATTTTCACTATTTCCTGTCCTGCCTCTTCTAATTCATTCTCAAAACAGCTATTAGAAATCTCAAAAAGATATAGATCAGATCAAACTACAGCACTTCTTCATATTTTCTTGAAATAATGTCTGAGCTAACGTGAAGATAGAAGAAATTTGGGGGACAGGATGTTTGGCAGCCCTTATGTCTGGAGAACCAAGCAGACTTGGCTAAGGAAAAAGCCTAATTTGAGTCGTCCTGCACTCATGTATATTTACTTCTTCTTTGTTGGAATACTGAACCCTAGATAATTTTCATAATCTCTTTTTAAAGTATGTTTTAGGTCCAGTGTCCTTATCTCTGAAATACTGTATTTAGCTTGTCTAGAAGATATCTCTTTCCACATTCACTTGCTTTACATCATTATTTTATTTTCTTCAATTCATTTACTTACAATGTTTCAGTCCCTTCAGGCTACCTTTACGAATCTTATGTACTGGCTAATTTGTGTATGCTATTTTTCAATGTTTTAGAATTGAGGGGCTCAAAGATAAAGGTGCCAGAATATTTAATGTCTGGTGAGAGTCTGTTTCTACATTGACATATTGGAGTTTCGTAGTGCATTCATGTGGCAGAAGGAGGGATTGAGCAATCTGGTCCTTCTTGAATGAATACTGATCCCATGAGGGCAGAGTCTTCACTCCTTAAAACATTTTATATTCTACTACTGTTACCAAGTGGGTTATCATTTCAACACACAGCAGCCATGCTACAGCACTATATTTTATACTTTTCTGCCACTCCTTTCTTATCCTACAATTAAATGCAAGCCTTATGAGGATAGAATTCCTTAATGCCTTTTGTTTCTAGAATCCCCAATATTTAACACCTTGTCAGGAGGTCTAGGTAGATAGCTTACTGAGTCAGGTAACACAAATGCAAGCCTAAGATCCTGGACTTCAGTGCAAGCATTCAGATTAAAAGCCTTGGATATATATTTCTGTGTATCACTGGGACACCAGCAGTAGAGGGCAGAGAAATCTGGTCCTTGGAGCTCTCTTGCCAATGAATCTAGCAGAAACAGTGGCCTTTAAAGAGCAATTGATGTAGTTAAAGTCCCACTCAGGCAACCACATGACCACCCATTGCTTTATGTACCCCATTGTGAGGATGTGTTCTACACATGCATTCATTTATAAAAGTTATAAGTTAGGTTGTTAAGATTTTTTTGAAGACTCTAGTGTTCTACACACACATACACACCACATGCTAAGATAAGGCATATTAAACATCTGAATGAAAGTGGTATAATGAAACTCCATTATATTAGGTTATTAACATAAAATTAAATAATATAATATATTTTATATAGAATGAGTATTATTTTGTTACATATAAACTATACATCCTTTAGAATGCTGGTATTGTACAGAGATACTGAAGATAAAGAGAGGGAATGTGTTGGGAATGTTGTAATTTATTCAAGAGGAAAAGGATTATCTCATGAAAAATAGTCATCCTCCTTGCTTACAAGATACCTTCACTGGTGCTTCCTCAATATCCCCATAGTAAGGACATCAAATGTTTAAATAATTTGGAAATAATTTAGAGCAACAATCTTGGCTTTAATCCTGTTTTACATATTTGCAATTGTGAAACTGAAGCTAATTTTTTCATCTTATGAACAGTTGGTTTCATTCTTAAAGAGTTGTATTAGTACAAGTTCAACATTTCTACGTTTTAGTAGCTGTCCAAAAATTGTTACCTCAGCTTGATATGACGAAATGGTATCAATGGTATTGTAGCAGACAAGTGACTGTCCCAAGGCAAATACATTTTTAATATTTTTTCTACATTAATAAATAAATTAAGTCTAGGAATTCAGTTGATTACTACTTCAACATTAATGAATAATGCCCAATGGGCAGTAGATATGAAAAATAATTTGTATTCCATATTTATTGCCTATATTTTTTTTTGCACCAAGGAAAGTAGCATATTCTGTTTCTTTGCCTGAGGGAAGGAAGAAATGAAACGTTACCTGCCAAATGGTTCATTTTCTTAAAAATTAAACCAATTTATCAGATTATAGTAGGCTTTAAGAAGAGAAAGAGGGAGACTTTGAAACAAATATTAAAAGGAAAAAGTATACTTTTTTCACTGTTTTAATGATGTTCTTGCAGTTGGAAAAAATAAATAGGTATGTATGGGCTTGTCAACCAATGGGGCTACATGCTCTCTGTCCGTCCCATCCAGGCTAAGCAGCAATTTAAAGGAAAAAGCCTGAATGAATCTCTGCCTACCAAGCCTCCTCTTTTTCTAGTCAGGAAACTGAACTAGAGCTGTTAAAGCTGATTGGACTAAATGAATGTTACAGTGACCAAATTGCTGAGAAGAGACATCTACTGCTTTGATACATGGCATCTGTGAGCCATAAATTTGGAAGGGCTTTGACGGAGAATGAGGTGATAGATGTTGAATTTCACGTATATATAGATAACACACTATCATAATGATTGTGAGTTAAAGGTCATGGAGATATGTTTTCAGCAATACTTACATGTGTGACATTGTCACCAAATCACCGTTCTCTTAACAGTTATAACCAATTAGGAGGCTTTCACTGGCTGTTATAAAATAACAAATGTGTTATATTATAATTCTGAATGTCAGATGTCCTAAAATTGAATTCATGTCATGGATTCATTTTCTCTTGAGACTTTAGAGAAGGACCTCATTTTTACCTTTTCAAGTTTCCAGAACTGTTAGTCCACACTTCTATCTTTAGGACTAGCACAGCTAGTACTGGTATCTCGTTGTCTTTCTTCATCTCCCTTTCCGTTGTTACATCTTCACTAGCTACTCTTTTATTCTTTCCACTTTGCAGACATTCTGATTGTACTGGACTGAGACATGTGCAATACTGCTTCTTCTCACAATGCTCAACTCACATCTTTAAACTCTGTCATGATGCAGAGTAACCTATTCACAGGTTTGTAATATTTCACGATTATCTTTAGCAAATGATTTTACCATTTCCCTCCTAAATGGAATGAAATATTAACATAAATGTCATTTGGATGAAGACATGATTTTATATTTGAAAGAAAAGGATAAGGATGAACCAAACCAATAAATGAGGGGTTACAGCTGGTATGCACAATGCTTTGGTGTTTTTCTTATTATAAAATGACTTCATGTTTATTATGATTGACACAATAATTCATAAATATAGCTATATTTTGGGATGTAAAAGATTCACAGGACCCATTGGGAATTACTCTCAAACCTTGCGGTTCTAAATCCTTGTATTTTGAAAAGGATAGTCACTTCATGGATGAACATATTATGCATGATTCAATTATGTTGATCAACTATATATTTTTTACTTTTTTACTGGTTATTTTATTTATTTACATTTCAAATGTTATCCCTCTTCCTGATTTTCCCTCCACAACCTCCCTATCCTCTCTCCCTTCCCCCTGCTTCTATAAGGGTGCTCCCTCACCCACCCACCCACTCACTCCTGCCTCACTGCCCTAGCATTGCCCTACGCTGGGACATTATTTCTAAATGAAGACATAGAAAAAAGTTCATATATATATATATATATATATGTGTGTGTGTGTGTGTGTGTGTGTGTGTGTGTGTGTATCTATATAAAATTCAAAATAAATGATTACTTTTTTTAATTTTATTTGCTAACTTTGGATGAGCTGTCAATTTCAGTACCTTTGCTTGTTAGGCATTGGTGTTAGGGGCAAACTGATGTTTTGCCCATCAGTAATAAAAGAGGTTAGTAATCTTTTAACCATAGTTAAATACATCATTTTAAGAACATATTTAAATAATGACTAATAAGGTTGGAAAGATGGTTCAATGTTTAAGAGCAGTAGTTGCTCTTCCAGAGTGCTAGGTTTGACTCCCAGAACGCATAGGGCCACTCACAACCATCTGTAACTCCAGTTCTAGGGGATCCAATTCCGTATTCCAGCTTTTTCAGGCTCCAGGCATAAATGCAGTGCTCATAAATGCAGGAAGACAAAAACACCCATGCAAACAATAAAATAAATAATTCTTTAAAAAATATTTTTAAATAATGAATCATAAGCAGTACAGTGTAACTTTAGAAGAATGAAACTTCCATTTCTGCAGGGTGGTGGTTGCACAAGCCTTTAATTCCAGCACTTGAGAGGCAGAAGCAAGTGGATTTCTGAGTTCGAGGCCAGCCTGGTCTACAGAGTGAGTTCCAGGACAGCCAGGACTACACAGAGAAACCCTGTCTCAAAATAAATAAATAAATAAATAAAAATAAGTAAAAGAAAGAAACTTCCATTTCTGATTTTGAAAAAAAAAATACACGAAGAAGCAAAATTTTTATTTTTATAGTTTTATTACTGACAAAGATTCTTCAGAATATAATACAATCAAACATATATCTCACCTCAGGATTCGTGGCTCAGGGAACCCTTATGGAAAAAGCAACAGATAGATTTTAAGAGCCAAGATGATGGAAGACACCAAGAAAATAAAGACTTAAAGCACAAGTCCAATGCACACACGGACCCACAGAGACTGATAGGATGCAGAATAGCACATGAGGTCTCAGTGCCGAGAGAGAGAGAGAGAGAGAGAGAGAGAGAGAGAGAGAGAGAGAGAGAGAGAGAGAGAGAGAGAGAGAGAGAAGCTCTCGGCCCTAACCCAGGAAAGGTCTCCAACTTAAAGAAGCTATATAAGCGCTGGCAAAGGAAAAACTGGTTTTCTCCAGTAGAGTCTGGCTGAGTATACAAACCACTCTTAAGGGTGGGACTCATGCTTTGAGGAGGCCCAACAAAATGCCCAACAGAAAATGATCTCTGGGTTATGTTTTTCTCTTTTAATGTTTTAGGCATTTTTTTCTCTTCTCTTCTCTTCTCTTCTCTTCTCTTCTCTTCTCTTCTCTTCTCTTCTCTTCTCTTCTCTTCTCTTCTTAGATATTTTTTTTATTTACATTTCAAATGTTATCCCCTTACCCAGTTTTCCCTCCTGAAACCCCCTATCCCATCTCCCCTCCCCCTGATTTATGAGGCTGCTCCCCCACCCATCCAGCCACTCCCACCTCCCTGCCCTGGCATTCCCCTACACTGGGGCATCAAGTCTTCACAGGGCGTTTTATAAAGACCCTATAGTTTTTATTGAGTTTCTTTGTGTGTGAATATGTGTCTCTGTGTTGTTTGCTTTTTCTTTGGCTGTGTTTGTTTTGTCCTATTCTCGTTTGTTTATTTATTTTTTTTCCTATTTTCTTATTATCGTTTTAGATGCCCATTTTGTAACGAGAGAAAGAGGAAGGGGTGTGAATTTGCATGGATGGGGACATGGGCAGGATTTGCCAGGAATCAAAGAAGTAGTAATCTGAATATATTATGCAACAAACAAACAAATAAAAACCAGAACTATTTTCAAAGACAAAAGAGAATGTGATAAGTATCTTGCCATAGAAGTTCCCAGTTCTTCCCTCTCTTGCTGAATTTCTTGTTTGAAAGTCCTTTCCTCTGCCCTTGTGAGAATTACGCTGAAGACCATGTGCTCTAGAATTCCAACTGGAAATAATTTGAAGGAATCAGAGGCTACGACAGAGTAACTCAGATGTAATTCCTTCTCCTAATCTCTGTCAGTTTATAAAAGTGGAGGCAGCATTGCAATACTGTAGAGAAGAAAATCAGTACAGATATAAGGAGTGGGAGGCAGCATTGGTCTTCAGTAGTCTTCACTGTTGCTGGGACACAACAGTTATTTCTATATTATATCCACTATTCAATAGTATTGTAGCATATGAAATCATCACATAAAACTGTAGCTTTAGGAACTAAAATAGACAAAAGGTTTTTTTTTTTTTTCACATATTACAACCCTCTGCTAAAATAGACAAAAGTAATTTTTTTTGCACACATTACAACCCTCTGGATGCAACCTGCAAAAAATGAGTGTTCAAAGCATTAAGAGTTGTAGATGTTTGGGATGTATTATCAACTTTTGAAATAGAAGAAAATTATAAGGTGTAAAAGAAAATGTGAGCAAATGGAGAGACATGCACCATGTTTAGTGATGAGAGTAAGCATTTGGTAACAATGACAATTAAATGACTTTATATCTTCAAGTCAGCCCCAGTTACAAATCCAAAGTGTTTTATTCCCTGCAGAAATTTGCAAACTGACTTAAATATCATATGAGAAGTCATGTTGCAATGAAAACCCCGAAAGCAAATACAATGATAAATATAAGAATATTAGAAAATAAAAGTTCAGAGATAATTTTTTCACATAAATAGATATAGGATATGTTTGATGCATAATAAAGTAATAAAAAGGAGGTTATTCAATAAATTATATCATACAGTTAGTTTTAATGTGAAAAATTGTCATGACGTACACAAGAATAAAGTATGTAACTTATGAACCTGTTTTGAAACAAAATTCAACGTCAATCTGAGCATTTTATGAGTACATTATTATCTTATAACTTGTTATAAAAATAGTACTTAAAAGAGGCAGAGAAAAGATACAAGATTGGTAAGTATAATCCTGTGCTGCTGTGTAACAAGGTTGTGGCTACAGTGAACTGCATATGTATAGGCTATCCCATATAATTATATTGCTTCAGAAAACTTCCTGTCACCCACTATTTTTCCTGTTTATTTTATGTACTTAGTTATATGTGGATATATAAGTACAATTACTTTTCATTACCAGTACACTGACAGGCATCAAGCCTCGGAACAATAAGGTACAACACATAGCGTATGTATCTAATAAATCTACCACTAAGGTTGATTTGAATCGACATATTGACATTTGCACAGTGATAAAATGCTCTAAACACACCCTTCTAATAAACAGCAGACATTAAGTGATACACTGTTAGTGGGTCTATTTTTTTTAATTTTTAATATTATAATATAGTTACATTATTTTTCCTTCCTTTTGATTCCCCTACACTCTCCTGTATATCCCTCCTTGCTCTCTTCAAATTTATGGACTCTTTTTTTATTTTTTAGTAAGTATTGTTTGACACATACATGCAAAAACACGTGCATATGTATATATGCATATATATATGTATGTATATACATACATATATATATGAATATATCCTAAAGCATATTACAACATATTCTCCAACAATCTCAGATTGACTTTTGATTTTATTTTATATTGGTTTCATAAATTACTTAATTATATTGTTTTGTGTGTTGTGATAACTTTTCACATTAAATCCAATTGTGTGATTAAAATTTATTGAGCAACTTTCTTTTACTTCCTAACTATCCATCAAATGTATCAAGTTTTCATTCATGTGTACCGCGACCTCCTTTTCTCTCTCTCCTCTCTCTCTCTTTCCGTCTCTCTCTCACCAGTTTGCTGTGAGATCATTTCTTTTATGGATGTAGGAAGTTACACTCACCATTGTGATTGCCTGAGCATAAGTTGAACAAGGACACAGCAATATAGACACACACCTTGGTAGGCAAAAACCCATGGTGCCTCAACCCTACACAAAGGGCCTTCATTTTATGTGTTTCTTGAATTCCATAATCTTTGCATGTCTTTAGAATTTCCACTGGCCTTCAGGATATATATATATATATATATATATATATATATATATTCTCTTCATGCAAATTTAAGTTGATTTCTAAAGGTCTATTAATAATGATAGTCTGAAAAGGAGCTATATTACTCACAGGTTTGTCTTTGGATTGTAACGAATTATACTCCAGTATTGCATCTATCTCTGTGGAAGAATTTGTTGAGTCCCACAGTAGTGTGAAACAAAGTTTATCCAGTTTTAGATTTGTCTGATTCATCAAATAAACATATTACATTCCTAATTAAATTAGAACTTATAAATGAAAATCACAAATCCTGAATACTCTTGGTGTGTTTATACTAAAAATATATTATCCACTGTAAAGTCAGATGTCACTGGGCTCCTGCAGCTTATCTGCTGAGGTTACTCCTTTTGTACAAGTTTTTATTGTGCTGTAAAAATATGTGTTAAGAGACATGTATCCTATATGTGAACTATATTTTATTTCATTTTCTCAACTTAAGGAGGAAAAATATTATTCTACTTTTCTTGTGAACACTGTCCATTTCAGAGAACTGAATGAATTTGCCTATGTTTGAAAGTTGATATCTCCTTTTTTGATCTATTGGAATCTGAAAGCTCTTAATTTCTAAATTGTATTAATTCTCATTATGTAAACAGCTAATGTGAACTACACACGCTTTTCAAGTAACTGTTTCAGAGGGAGATTTTAAGCTGTTCTCCCTATTTGAAAATTTAAAAAGATAGAAGGACAATATTGTTTATATAAAAGTTCTCCTGTATTATTTAGAAATTTATGATTCAGGAGACATTTTTAAAGGGATATTTTTGCAAGCTTCCTGGTGTATGGGTACAAAGTGATATATTTTACATGGGTAGAAAGTTATGCCCTTTCTTGCTTCATGCTAATGTTGGCATTTTGTTATACACTTAAACAGAGATTTTGATATTAATTCAAGTTGTGACCTTAACTTATGTTGATTATACTTTGGCTACTGATAAAAAAATGAGTCGTGAACATGACCCTAGATGTTAGGTAACATAAGGAGAAGTCAATGTGCGATCTAAGAAATTCACAGGAGTAAATATAGTAAGAAAAAACACTCAGTTTTGTTTTGCCCTAACTCTGATTTTGACTTTCTTAAGGTGTAAAAGTTTTTTAAAAATTTACATTCCAGGCTGATTAAAACATTCTTATATTTTTCATTTGTTTTATTTCAGCAAAAAGATTTTGAAACAATTAAGAACCATGAGCAGAATGCTACTTATTCTGCCCTCCTACTTGATTATTTTCTTTGATTATTTACTTGAGAGTAATCCCCTTACAAACTGGAGATACATTTTTATGTAACCATACAGAGAACTTGGGGGACCAACCATAAGTGATAAACCTATGTACATTATAATCAGACAGACTGTGGTTTTTTTTTTTTTTGTAACCATTTTAAAGAAAGTTTTGACATTTAGACGATAATAAGGAGTTGGTTGAAAACTAAAAGAAACAACTGTTGGTACAGTGTTCTTCTGTGGAAGAGACAGGTTTTACTTGAGAGTCCAAGGGCTCATGCTCTGTTGCTAGGCTAACTCTGCTTAAAAAAAATACTCTATAACTAAACTCGGTTGTGGTGGTTTAAATGAGCATATCCTCCATGAGACTCAAGAACTGAATGCTGTCTCCAGTTGGTGGCAATATTTGGGAAAGTCATGTAGTGTTGTTAAAGGACATATGTCACTGGAGGTATATTTGAGATCTCATAGCTTGGGGAAATTTCAGCTTCCTGATCCTGTTACCATCATCTCAGCCATGATAGATTCTTATCTCTCTGAATCCATAAGTCCAAATAAATTATTCCTTCTCTAAGTTGAGTTGGTCATGGTGTTTTATTGCAGCAACAAAAAGTAGCTAATACAGTTGTGATATTTCATCACTGTTTCATGTGCTCAAATGTGTTTTCTAACAGAACAAGTTTTAAGAAGATATTTTTTTCTCATCAAATTCACAGGCCATGTTGTATGTGTTTACCATATCTCCATGATGATTTGAAGTACATGCCTACTGTTGGAAGGTCTTTCATAGTAAAACTTACTGTATTCCTTTCATTGCCTATGAAAAACAGTTGACTCATCTTACTGAGAGCCAGGAGCTCTCAGGACAGGTTTGCTCTCCACATCCTGTAGTTTCTATTTTTTTATTGGATATTTTATTTACATTTCAGATGCCATTTCTTTTCCCCATCCCCCCCGAAAACCCCTATCCCATGCCCCCTTTTCCTTTTATACACTTTTAAAAAATGTTAATCAAAGGCTTTATAAATTTGGTAGGGAGGGACACATAGTTTCTATTTTCTACTATGTTCACTTAGTTATTTTAGAAGCATCAAACACATATCATCGCAGAACCATTTTGGGGCAGGGGTGGAATATATAATCCATTTGCTAGTTTTGAGCTTTGTGGCCATAATCGGTCTAATGTGGATGATATCGTCTTTCTGAACTAACCCTGTGACTGAGCAGGTCAAGATTGCTCTTACCTAGATACATATAAAACACAGTTCAGTCATGTTGTGGTGGTTTGAACCAAAATGGCCCTCAAAGGCTCATATGCTTGAATGCTTTGGTTTCTAGTTAGAACTGTTTAGGAAATATTAGGAGGTATGGCCTATCATGATGAAGATGTGGATGAAGTGTGTCACGGGGTATGACCTTTGAGGTTCCAAAGCCCACGCCAAGTTTCATTCTCACACCTTTTTACCTAAACACCATGAATAGAAGGCTTTTAGCAGAAGTTCTAGTCAGATGACTGTCTGCTTCTTGCCTGAATAATCATGGACTAGCTTCTAAAATTGTAAGCAAGCCCCCCAATGAAATGATTTATAAGAGGTGCTTTGGTCATAGTGTTGCTTCACAGCAATGGAACAGTAACTAAGGCACCTAAAAATGGATTTAGTATCAGTGGGTCCAACTGGAATAATAGATGGGGTCTGTTATCCTAAGTTTTATGCCAAATAAGCAAAAAATCACCAAATATAATTTTTTGACTCTGCTATTCAACACCAAAGTTTTAAAAAATGTAGGGAAAAGAATCACACTTGACTATTTAAAAATGCGGGGGGTGTTCTCTTTAATTAGTTATGTTGAGCTCAATAATTTTTGTGAAAGTCATGAAACTAATTTAACCTTTGAAAGAATAAGTGTAACAACATGGGCATAGTCTCAAAGGAAAGCCATTATCTATGATCTGTTGAAATTTTGCTGTCCAGGGTCTGGTCTCCAAGCAGATGAAACATGCCATGCACAAGAATGCAAGGAATGACTGCCTTTAAATTTTCTTATAGTTTTAGTTATAGGAAAGAATCTACTTAACTTCAGTTTGGGTAGATGACAGAATGGAACATCTACATTTTTTTATTGGATATTTTATTTACTTACTTTTCAGATGCCATTCCCTTTCCCCATTCCCCCTCCTTAGAAGCCCCATCTCATCCCCCTCCTCCTTTTTGCTTTTATACTATTTTAATTATATGCATGTATTAAGGTCAGTTCTAGGTTGAGGGTCTAATAATACAATAGATGAAAATAGTCAAGAAACAAGCAAGACAATAAACACAAATAGTCAAAGAACAAGCAAGGCATTAAACCCAATTACGTGAATATTCCCATGATCACTGTTTCTAAGGGCTTATCAAGATGACCAAAATATCTGAGCCTACTTCCCTGTCCTAGCCCAAAGTCATTTTTATGTCTGAAGCCTACTTCCTTGGAACATCTGTATTCTTAATCTAAAAGAGCTATTAACAAAGCTTTGTTGCCAGGTGGTGGTTGCGCACGCCTTTAATCCCAGCACTTGGGAGGCAGAGGCAGGCAGATTTCTGAGTTCGAGGCCAGCCTGGTCTACAGAGCCAGGACTACACAGAGAAACCCTGTCTTGAAAAAACCAAAAACCAAAAACAAACAAACAAACAAAAAAAACCCCAAAGCTTTGTGTTCCTAGATAGAATGGTTGGAAATTTCTATTGAACTTTATAGCACATGAAGAAATACAAGTTATCTAAATACTATCTAGATGACTATCTTACATTGTTTTAGACTGGTTTTTTTGTTGTTGTTGTTTTCGGTTTTTTTGGCATAGTAAATTGTTATTAAATAGATGAAATCATAAACATATTCATCTTTATAAATGTCATGTCATTTCAAAATGTTTTAATACCTCAGACTATCAAGTTTAAGAGCCTAGATGACCAGGTATACACACACACACACACACACACACACACACACACACACACACACACACACATATATATATATATATATATATATATATATATATATATATATATACATATATACATATATACATATATATATACATATATATATATATATATATATATATATATATATATATATGGTCATCTAGGCTCTTAAACTTGAGAGTCTGAGGTATTAAAAATTTAAAATGACATGAAATTTATAAAGATGAATATGTTTATGATTATATATATATATGTATGTTTTCTTTTTTGATTTGCAATCAATTATGTTAATAACAATGGAATTAGGATCCAGAAAATGAATAGTGGAGATTTACCACTAGCATCTTATTAATCAAATTCAAATCAGACTAATGAATTACATTTGATTCCCTGATAGGCATAGATTCTCTAGCTTGATTTTGGAGTCACAGAAAACCATGGATGTGACAATGTGGTGTTCTGAGAACTCTACTAGCTAACAGAATAATGGCACATATAAGACATTTCTCTGAAATCTACTTCAATGAAAGATACTGTTTAAGGCTTCCTGAATGAGTTACAGCCTGGTGAGATATAAAAGCAAGAAAATCATTAGCATAAACAGTAGTGGTACTAGGCTGCAGTGCTTTTATATGCCAATTTAATGTTTGTGATTATGCTGCACAGATTCAGCCCTTCATAAACCCATTTCTATGGTAACAAGGAAATGTTGAAAGCCCTTAGCGTACAAGGAAGACTTTAGAAAATTTTGACTAGTCTAAAGAATACATTATCTTCTTTTAATGCACAAATTTGAGAAATTGAAAATTACTGAATAACACATGAAGTAGAAGATCCGACATCTTATAGATGAGCTTGCTGAAAGCCTCATTTGATAACTTATTAAATGCAGCTGGTCTACCTAAAAGTAAGACTAAAGAGGAGAGAAAAGAGTGAGTCTGTAAAATACTTTAGTCTAAATAAGCCTTCAGCTCTTTGGTGATAGAAGGAAATGCATCCAATCTTCATGCTGGAATTTGCTTTTAGGGTCTCTTACAGTTTTTGAACGAAATACTGTGAGACGCAGGGCAGATTTCAGGACCACGTAAACAAAGAAAAGATAACCCCTGGAAACTTTTAATAATCTGGTCGCCGTGTAAAAGCCCTCTTCAGAAATTAACTCTGGGGACTATGGCATTTATTTTCTCATAACAAGGGTGAATCGATTGTTGAATGGTTGAAAGCGCACAGTGCATATTGATCCGTTCATGCATAGCCACTTTCTCCCAGCAGGCACTTTGCTGCTTGCAACATATTTTTAAATAGGATTACTGTGCATTAAATTACAATGACCTGGAGCAAAGGTCAACAGTAGTAGAATTGCCTTGGTTCATCATAGTTTGAAGCGCTGCCTTGAGTGGGTTGTTTTTCTTCATGGAAGTTGACCTGAGGATCTATTTGGATGGCTGTGTCAATGTCTAGAGTGGAACAAAGCTAAGTTCCTAAAAATTATTCTCACAACAGAAATGTCAACCTGACCAACTACTCATACCACAATGACAAAGTTATGGGGAATTGTTATTAAATAATATATTTTAATCCAAGCAGCTGAAATTTTGTGAAGCCACATACAGAGTCCTGACCCAAGAAATTAGATCTTATTCAATGTTAGAGTGCAGATGTAATTGGAAATCTGTATTCTTGCAATGAACCCAGAGTATACTGCATAACATACGTAATAAAAGACAATCTTTTGGAGATCAGAGAGAATAAATTAACTGTCTCTCTTGACTTTATGGGCTAATAGGATAAAATTTTCTGTTTTATTTACATTCTTTTGTTTTTACTCTAATAGTGAGAAAGAATAAAAGTAGTTACCTTAAAAATTGTCTAGAATTTTAAAGGGAGTATCTTCAGAGTTAATGTAGGAGAATAAGAAGACATATTATAATACTTTTTCAAAACATAATTTTCACAGACCAGGTTTTGTATGTTTGTTCTTTTTTTTTTTCCCATATAGTTTCACCATGTATCTCTGGTTAGCTTGAAGCTTGCTGTGTAACTCTTATTGACCCCAGTTTCTCCTTCTGCCTTTTGAATACTAGAACTAAAGGTATTCATGATTCCACCAGGCCACATAGTATTTTTGACTACTAGAAAGAAAAGTTATCAAAGGATTTCGCTTGCCCTGTCCATTCACTACTATTCAGTGATGCAGTTTGAATGGCTATTTCATAATATCTTGGAATTTCAGCTCCGTTAATCCATTTATCGAAACATGTTCATGTACCAACATAATAAGCAGTTCTCTAAAAAACCCAAAAGTACAAAACTTTGTGAAATTCAAAATTCTTATTCAAATAGTTTGCAACTCCAAATTAGTCACCCTCTCTGCCATGCCCTTTTATTCATTATGGTTTCACCATGAGAAGGGTGATGTCTGATTTAATATTTTGGAAAATTCAGTATTGAATCACACAAGTTTCCATGATTGTTAAGGCTAGACAGTGAATGGCAAAGCTTCTTTGGAACATCACATTCTTTCTTTTCTTCTTCCTGGGGAATCCCACCAAGTCCCATGTCTTCTGGTTTGCCTTCTTATTCTTCTTGCAAAGCCTTCTTAACTCTCAGTAAACCCTTGTATTATGGGTGTAAACAGCTTCTCACTTGGCTTTCCCTTTCTGCTTCCACCTTCATTCTTTTCTTTCTCTTTCTGTTTTTCATACTTTACAGATAAAATCTTGCCATGTAACCTATACTAGTCTTGATATCTAGGTCCTTCAGGCTCAGCGCCCAAGGTATGACATTATAGGTATATGCCCCAGCACCTAGTAGGTTTTTTTTTTTTTTTTTTTAAAGATTTTTCTGTTAGCAGTGCCTGTAATGTTTCTATCATCTCTCTTGTATAGTTTTCTCCCATATTCCAGGTAAGCTTTGCATTCTTCTGGATTGGCCACAGTAAGTTTTTCAGCAACCCCTTAATAGTGGATTCTTAGGTTAGTTTCCTTTGATTTCTGCCTGAAATGCATTTCATTTAACATGTAGACATTTAACAATACATCGACTTGTGATCAGATTCCCTCAGCTGGAATACAAATTTCATACAAACTTAGGCAATTAGGTTTTTGATACTTTTCTTGTAATTGGAATATTATTGGACATATGCTCTAATGAGAAACTGATTCCATTTTGTAATCAGGAAACATTTTAATAATAGTCCAGTTCTGGTATATTTCTGTTTACCATAAAACTGAAGCTTCTGTTTCTCAGAATTGGGCTGCACCTTACCCCGTGAACATGGAACGATTATGTAACAGATGTTCCTAAAGGATTTCCTTAACTGCCTAGTCTCATTTCTCTAGCCATCTTGCTTGCAAAAATCCACCTGCAGTTTTGCTCTATAAAAAGAACCCTTGAAACTGGCTCAGGACTGCTCTCTTAAACCCGATTTAGGGAGAGACAGCTGCCAGACAGGCTCTGGAGAGCACAGTATAAAGTTTGCTTTGACTTGGTCATAATTTGTGGCTAGGGTCTTTCTCCTTGTGTTTGTAGGATCAATATTAAGAAAACACTAGTTGAGACTCTGAAAAGGAAGCAGAGATTTGAAGTTGAAGAACTTCCCCCATAGTGTTATTTATGTGAAGATCAAAATGTTCAGTGGCATTGAGATTGCCTCAGCTGCAATTCATGACCCTTCATTGAAGATGTAAAAGTGAGAGTCCAAACCTATTTTTTTTTTACATTTATAAAATATTAAACTTCAACATTCAATTTTGACCTCAGAATTTTTACACTTTTATTCATTGGAGCCTAATCATAATTTATTTTAAAATATACATTGCCCAATCTTCTGATAAAAGAAGAAAAAATGTAAGCTGTAAACTAGGGATAGGGGAAATGGTTCTGTAAGCAAAGTGCTGGGCATACAAGCATGAGTTTGATCTTGTATTTGTGTAGCCAAGTAAAAACAGGGTGTGCCAATTTGGACCTGTAATCATCCTAGCACTGGGGACCTGGAGATAGGAGGGCCCCTGCAGCTCACTGGTCAATTAGACATCCACACTGGGTGAGCAACAGATTAAGCAAGAGATTCCATTTCATAACATAAAACAGAAATCAGTAGAAGAGAAACCAAATGTTGACCTATGACCTCTCTGTGCACATGGTCACACATATGTGTTCACAAGCAAGATCATGTTCACATGATTATACAATACATATACACAGGTACACAGGGAAGAAATATGATCCTTTAGAGGGTAATGCTAGTATTATTGAACTTGACTTCCTGCATGGTGTTGGGTGGATGAATCAGAGTATAAGCGTGGAAATTCTTATGAAGAATCTCTGTTGAATTCCCAGAACCCATGGCAGGTGACTTCACAACCACCTGTACCTGCACTTCCAAGAGGTCAGACACCATTTTCTGGCCTCTGATGCCACCACACTCATAATTTGTCTACATGTACATAATTTAAAAATAAAAATAATGAAATTTATGCAGTAGTTTGGTATTGTTCCTGGTGTAGGACAAGGCCATTCAGTTCTAATGGTCAAAGGCCAAACTATTATTTGAATATACAATATTAATGCAATATTTAGAAGTCCTAGCAGTTTGTTCATCATAGTTCTTAGTAGCAACTAGCTCCATGTAGTGAGTACCAATCAGTGTATTGAACAGAAAATGACAGGGGCACTAAGGAGAAAATATCATTTCACAAGAAGAGTCACTGCCCAATCAAGCTGATCAAGGACAGTAATTTAAAATGTAAGATACAGTGCCAGGAGTTTAGAAATAATTGGTGAAATAGTTCCATTCAATTCCCTTGGATGATTATAGTTTATTAGACATAATTTTACCTAAATGTTTAGATCTTGCATACCCCTGCTTAGTGTATAATCTAACACACAAACAACAACAACAACAACAGCAGCAACAACAAAAATGAATACGACTCATTGGTGAAAGAACAAAGTTATAAAGTTCTAGAAAACCCTTGAGATGATGGGCTTTCTGTGCTATGTCCATTCCAGCATCTGTCCTTGGGGTGGGGGTGGGGGTGGGGCTCTGCTATGGCTTTCTATCTAAATCTTACTCGTGCAGAGAAATCCTGCATGTCAGAGTGTATGCTGAGAAAAGTTTCCATTGTAAGCCAGGAGTCCTTTGCTCACTACTGTTTATTATTTCTCTACATGAGTTTCCTTGTCTGCCTCAGCAAGAGCAGCTTGTTCTCCTCCTCATTCCTCTTTCTGTTCTGCCTCCTTCTCCTTCTTCCTCGCTTCATTGGCCTACCACCCCAGTGAAAGAATACACTTCTTTCTGACAACAGGCAGAGTGCTCGAAAGGTGGGAAGTGGGGAGATTTACATCTTAATCTATATTTTTTGTGATCTATAAATTGTCTGATCTTGGGATACTTTCTTCTCTTTTTTCTCGGGTCTTTTTTTTTTTTTTTTTTTTTTTAAGTCTTGTACTTGACATGTTGTCAAAATTAATTTTGGCAATATGTGAAAACTGATGGATATCTATCAGTTCTGTTTACTATGGCCTGCCTTTACTTTTTGCCTTGATTATGTTCGTTTGCAGTCGCATCGTGGAAATCCATGTGGAGATACTCTGTGATCCTCCTGGCTGAGCTGTGTGGTCTCCTCAGATGAAAGGGGAAGTAGAAGAGAAAGCATTCAATGTGGCAACTGTTTTGTTTTTATCTTTAGTAGTCGCTATGGTTCTTTTAAGACCCTTGCTGAATTTTCTCATTTCTTTGTCTTTTGTTATTTCTTTGTTCTTCCTTTTTGACATGTTATCCATGTCCTTAGCTAAAATACAATTTATAAACTTTGATATTGTCGCTTGTGAGCAGACGTATGTATGTAAACAAACTTCAGTTTCAGAACAATAATGAAGAATGTGAATGTACATAATAAATAATTTCACTAAGAAAAAAAAACAATTTTTTAGGTTTAAAATGAGAGCATACTTGATGAACACATTATAATTTGAAAGCATTATTTAGTTGGAAATCTATGTAATACATCTAACCTACTGAACAATATAGCACAGCTTAATAGTACATACAGAATAGCACATGTTTACTCTCCTGACAGTATAGCTGACTGGTAGCTGTGGCTTTTGCTTATTTCCCAGCATACAGGACAGTAGTATAGTGCACAGCAGTAGCACGGAAATAAATATCCACCATGGTAAAAACAAGAAATCATAAATGGAATCATTGTGTGCTGAGAATTGTTGGTATATTTCCCCAAA